>NW_020528951.1:0-202040 GCF_003368295.1 Carassius auratus | reverse complement strand
TTTTAATTTAGTAAATTGTATTAACTCATGTAAATATATAATACAACTGATATTTAAGTAATAGTGGTGCAAGTTTGAGTCTTTGACTTTAAAACAATAATATGACATATATTTTTTTTGAATATCAACTAATATTTGTTTCATAATCGTCTCACTTCAGCAATAATCTTTGAATATTAAAATGTTTAGTTGTTTTTGCACTCAAGTATCATCAACAGTAATTAGTATATATAAAATGCTTTTTATATTTTTAAGTGTGTTTATGTCAGTATAATGCTTTATACATGGAAACAGTACATACTGTATATGCAAACGGATAGAGAGTCATGCAAAATAAAGAAAATGAGTGAGAGACATGTAAGAGAAGAAAGCTCAAAGAGCTATTCATGTGACCATTATATTGAGTATGAAAAGAAGACCCCCCCCCCCCAAAAAAAAGGTAAATGAATGAATGAATGAATTTGTCAAACAATCTAGAGAGTTGCACCAAACATGTCCAACAACTTTTCATGCCAATAATTTTGTTAACAGTAGTATTTCTGCTTTAAATAAAATGAAGATTAAAAGATGATCACTGGAATGTTTTTAATCTAAATGTAACTGTATGAATGCATAATTGTGTTACATATTAATACTTTTTTTACAATTTTTTGTAGGGTCTGATCTGAGGATCGTTCTTCTGGGTAAAAACAGGATCAGGAAAAAGTGCAACAGGAAACACTATACTAGGAAGAAAAGCCTTTGAAGTTGATGATTTTATCAAATCTACCAATACATTGTGTGAGAAACAGGTAGGAGTGGTTGGTGGAAAGACCATCTCTATAATAGACACTCCCGGACTGTTTAACACAGCTATGGATAAACAACAAGTGAAAGCTGAAATAGAAAAGTCTACAGAGATGTCCTCTCCTGGTCCTCATGTGTTTCTGCTGGTGCTAAAGCTGGGAGTGAGATTCACAAAAGAGGAGAGAGACACGGTGCAATGGATTCAGGAGAACTTTGGAGAAGAAGCTTTGCACCGTACCATCATTCTGTTCACTCACGCTGATCTGCTGAAGGGAAAACCTCTGGACGAGTACATTGAGAAAAGCAAATATTTACTGAAAATTGTTGAGAGCTGTGGAGGCAGATATCACTCATTCAACAATGAGGACAGAAACAATCAAGATCAGGTCACAGAACTTCTGAAGAAGATCAACTCAGTGATGAAGAAAAATAAAATGATGCATTACAGTTTTGAGATGTTTAAAACCACTCAGATGAAGAAGGAAGGAAATTGGGCAAAGACATGTGCAGTTGCAGTTGCAGGGCTTGGATTTCTAGGAGCAGTTACAATAGTAGGCATGATATCTGCTAACAGAGCAGCTGCAGGAAGTGCAAAAGAAACTTCAGAAAAAGCAGCATTAAAAGCTATAGATAAAGTTTTAGCTGCTATAGAAAAAGCAGTGAAAACTACAGGAGAAACGGTTACAAAAAAAGCAGTAGCAGCTGTAGAAAAAGCAGCAGAAGAAGCTGCAGAAAATGCAATAATGACTTCAAAAGAAGTAGGATTAGAATCTGTAGAAAGGGCTTTATTTGCTATAGAAAAAAACAGTAGAAGCAACAGGAGAAGCAGTTACAAAAAAAGCAGTAGCAGCTGTAGAACAAGCAGTAAAAAACTGCAGGAGAAACAGTTTCCAAAAAAAGCAGTAGCAGCCGTAGAAAAAGCAGTAGAAACTGCAGGAGAAGCAGTTATGAAAAAAGCAGCAGCAACTGTAGAATATGCAGTAGAAACTGCAGCAGAAACAGGTACAAAAGAAGTTGCAGCAACTGTGGAAAAAAACAGTTAAAACTGCAGGAGAAACAGTTACAAAAAAAGCAATAGCAATGGTAGAAAAAACAGTACAAATTGCCGGAGAAGAAGTTACAAAGAAAGCAAAAGAACAGTAGAAAAAGCAGTAGAAACAGCAGGAGAAGCAGTTACAAACACAGCAGTAGCAGCTGTAGAAAGTGCAGCAGGGACAGCAAAAGGAGTAGTTACAGGTCTGTCAGCAGTAGCAGCAGCAGCAGCGGCCCGGTCTGCAGCAGCCGCAGGGAAAGTGGCCTCATCTGGAAGAGTAGCGATAGTAGCTGCTGTAGCTGCAGCATTTGGAGGAGCAGCTGTTACACTAATATCAGCCCTGAAACGGTAAAACTATACAACGCTTCAGTTTTAGATTAAGAACCTTCAGGGCTGTACTGTAAATGGACTGTAATTGGACTGTACTGTAATTTTTTCCTACATTTTGGAGCTTTAACTGCACCTTTACTAAATGAAAATAATAGTTTTGTTTGAAGTCACTATTTTGATGACTAGCATTTTGCTTTTAGTTTGGCTCTTGATGCTTGACTTTTTCTCTGGCTGCTAATAGTGCACTTAGAAAACACATATGTTGTGGAAAAGAAATGCTGGTTTGTGGATTAGTTTAATCATTCTCTGCTATGATCTTCAGATATTTAATGTCTTTTATTTGCAGTTGATATGTTTCAATGGCTGACATCAGATCACTTATTTTTGCAGTAAGTTGTTAACTGGAACATGACTGAAACATTTGAAATAAAACAATTATTTACAATTGTAATATATGAACTATGAAATAAAATAATTATTTATTTGGTTGAACTAAGAAATGGTAAATGGACTGCATTTATATAGCGCTTTCAACAGACCACATGGCCATCCAAAGCGCTTTACAAGTTGCCTCACATTCACCCATTCACACACTGACTGTGGTGTCAGCCATTCAAGGCGCCATCCAGCTCGTCGGGAGCAGCTGGGGTTAGGTTTCTTGCTCAAGGACACCTCAACACTTGGTCAGGTGGAGCAGGGGATTGAACCACCAACTTCTGGTTTGTAGACAACCTACATGAACCACTGAGCCACTGCCGCCCCAAAAGAAAATAAGTCAAGGTTAAACGCACATGAACTTTGGGACTGAAGTTTGCCACACATTCATGAAGTTATTTCAAATAAACTTCAAATAACATTATTAACAATTTGTCAAGTTTGTCAAAAATAAATAAATAATATATAATTAAAATATATATATATATATATATATATATATATATATATATAATATATAGTATATATATTTTCTTTTTTTTTTTTACAGTGATTCACAATGGCTTACTAAACAGAGTGGCATATCCCAAAGCAACTATGGTCACAAGTTGCGTAATTTCAATTGTAGTTGAACTATGCTTGGAAATGCATCCTGATCAGTTACTGTGGTGGTAGATGTCACTGAATACTTACAGTAAGGATGGTTTCATTGTTAATTTCTGTTTGTGTAAACAAAATAAAACTTTTTTTTCAGCTGCCTTATTCCTTATTCCAACAATCAGGTGAGGGGTGTTGTAGTGTATTTACACACTGACAAAAATCACACTAAATTCAAACAAATTAGAGGGAACATGTCTGCAATTATCAGAAATATATTTAAAAAAACAATGAGTGTTAGAGAAGATTAGGATGTCAGTACATAAGTTAAGCAATAGCTTGGCACAACTTCTAGCTCTGTGCATCTTAACTTCATTGAAGTTTTTTTTATGTAAAAGTTGTGAATTTATTATCTGCAGGATCAACAAGCACTGAGTATTCAATTTCAAACATAATTTAGTTCAGACGATAAATGTTTGAAATACATTCACCTAGCCATGTTACTAGCTATAATTCCATGAGATTTGAGTTAAAGTGACGATTTAGTTTTTAGTTATTTATTACACATTAAGCGTTGAACCGTGTTTGCAGTGTACTCTACTACTCAACATTTTATTATTATTATATATTATAATTATTATTTAAAAAAAAATGATAATTAAAAAATTTAATTTATTCATATTATAGGAAGATGAAAGTCTATTTAGAAAAATTATGGAAAAACTCTATGCTGGTTATACCTTGCAGATTTCTAACAACAAATTCAACTAGAAAAATAAGTTTGTTGAGACAAACTTTAACTTGGCTTGAGAAAGCCTGACCAGAAAGTTTGAAGAAGTTTAAATAAGTTAAAACTTTAGAGTAGTTAGATTTGATAAATTAATTGTAAGAAAGAAAGATGATAGATAGACTAGTTTGAAAGAATGTTAGATAAATAGATAGATTTATATATTAAGAACATGTCACTAGCATGATTAGCGAGTGACTAGCATGTCGTTAGCATGATAAACAAGTTACTAGCATGTCGCTAGCGTGTTCTTAGCATGATTAGCAAGTGACTAGCATGTCGCTAGCATGATTAACAAGTTACTAGCATGTTGCTAGCATGTTTTTTGCATGATTAGCATTTTACTAGCATGTTTTTAGCATGATTATCAAGTGACTAGCATGTCACTAGCATGTTTCTAGCATGATTAGCATGTTACTTGCATGTTTCTAGCATGATTAGCATTTTGTTAGCATGTTGCTAGTATGTTTCTAGCATATTAACATGTTGTTATCATGTCGCTACCATTTTTCTAGCACTAGTAGCATGTTGCTATCATTTTGCTAGCATGTTTCTAGAATGATTAGCAAGTTACTAGCATGTTTGCTAACATGACTAGGATGTCACTACCATGTTTCTAGCATGATTAGCATGTTGCTAGCATGTTTCTAGCATGATTAGCATGCTAACATGTCGCTAGCATGTTTCTAGCACGATTAGCATTGTCGCTAGCATGTGCTAGCATGATTAGAATGCTAACATTTCGCTAGCATGTTTCTAGCATAATTAGCATGCTACTAGCATTTGTTGGTAGCATGTTTCTAGAATGGTAGTTTAATTGAGTCTAGGGCTTCAGGGAGTTTAGACTTGACATTTTGGCTTGTGCACTAATGGGCCACCGTAGTCTTGGCTCAATTTGAGCACTCTGCAATGTAAATGGGGTATGGCATAGACATCATTTAGTAGACCCCATCGAACGCTACTGCCTATTGGCACGAACGAGCCATGGAGCCGCCATCTTGGACCGGTCGACAGCTCCACTCAGTGTAACTTGTTGTCAGGTGCAATGAGCTGTCATCGCATTAAATTAATCATATCTCACCGAATACCTAACTGATTTTGATGCGGGTTTTTTTTTTTTGCTGCAAAGGTCATTCATGCAGCTATGAATACAGGACATATGGTTCAGCGTTTTTAATATTCATAATAGGCTTTTACAGTTACATATTATATTCTGATATAAGATATAAGTGAACCAGACGCCCCAAATCTAAATATGTGAGGTAGAATATTTTATAAATCACACACTATAAATATGATAAAAGAAGCAGAACAGATAGTTGCAGTAAAATAAGATATTTTTATATTTTTTATTTATTTTATTTAAGTTGAAGAAACAATTTATTTATAATTTGTGACACATACTCTGCTCTCTGGTTCTCTTTTTTCTCTCTCTCTCCTCTCTCTCTCTCTCTCTCTCTCATACACACACACACACACACACACACACACCACACACACACACTCTCCTGTGACTGTTGACACCTGAGGAGCTTGTATTGCTGAAGCTTGGGCGGATCACCCTCTCTGCAGCTCTCAACACCTTATAATAAGAATACAAATAATACATATTATATAGCGCTTTACACAGTACTCAAATACACTTTAAAGAACAGAGAAAATATGAAAAAAGCAACCTTAATACATTACTTCCTGGATATCACGTGCGCAAACACAATAACAGTTATGTTCTGTCGAACAATGTATGTATTAACTTCAGATTGGATTGTGTTGGTAATAGGCACTTAACCTTACCTAACGCTAAAGTAAGTTTCGTGCATCTAACAAGTGCTTTTTCGAACTTCTTTCTGATCTGAATAGTAATAGTAAGTTATGTGGGAAAACACTTGAGTTGAGCGAGGGAGATAACGTACATAGTCTAACTAACATCAGCTAGCTACGATTTCAGTACAGTACTATCAAAGATCCTTGCTCCATCTCAATTAATCTGGATTTAGGACAAACATACTTGCGATGGTTCCGCCGATTAGAACAGGAAAATTCTGCACAGTGCTCTGGTATCTTAACTGCTGCTACGCAGCGAAACTAGGGGTACGACCGGATCAAGATGGAGGCCGCAAATCTCATCGCCCAGCGGCCATAGGGCATCTACCTATATGATGTCTATGGGGTATGGGGTTTTTATGATTTTTAATATTAAGTTTTAAAGAAAACTGAGTCAAATCAGTCTGAAAGATATAGCACACCAAAGTCAAAACAGTCTGAAAAAGTCTGACCAGAGTTTGGAGTTTGTAGAGTTAAAGCTCTCGAGAGGAGTTAGATGTTTGAAAATTTTGGGTCAGAAGAAGAAGAACAAGAAGAAGTTTAAATAGGATTTCAGTAAGTTTGGCTTTCTCAAGCCAACTTAATAAAGTGAATGATTATCCTTAGTAATAAATATATATATAATATAATATATATATATATTATATATATATATATATATATATATATATATATATATATATATATCTTTCAAACAACACTCCCAGATCTATATAGCTCACTGCAAAGCCACATATCCCAATGTACTGATGATATTAACAATTGGATGTGTTGTAATTTCAGTTGAAAAGAAAAAAAAAGACAAAATGGAAGTCATGACAATAATGTTACTTAAAAAAAAAAAACATACAATGATTACAAACTTCAGATGATTCTGTTGTTATGTCCACAGATGTCGTTTTTGCATTCAGTTTTGTATATGTTTGAATACCTCATAGCAGTCGTTTTGTGATTTGTGTCCTCTGAATGACTCTCACGAATGCTTTTTCCAGTCTGCGTTGTGTTCATTTGGTTTTCTTTCCACTACATTTGTTCTTTTGTTAATAATAATCAGGCGTAATAAGCCTTACAAGACAATGTATTTTTTTTAACCTCTTACAAAAGCAATGTTGGTTCGCACGGGTGGGAAGTATATTTTATTTACATTTTACAGCAAAGCTATTCATAAACACAACTGTCAGTGCATTGATTTCATATTTACTGACCATCGCTGTATGTGGAACAATTTCAGGATGTGGTCGAAGGGTTTATGAATATGGAGTCAATGTTAGTTTTAGTTCTTTGAGAATTACTGTAGATGAGAAAAATAATTGCTGCTGAGCTGTTCTTTAAAACCAGTTTTAGATTCAGGTCTTTCTTTTCAACGTACAGATCTTCTTAAGCTCCTTTGTGTGACACTCAAATGTACATAGGAAATACATCATTATCAGAGGTGGGTAGAATACCCAAAACACTGTGCTAGTCTGAATAGTTACTTGAGTAAGAGGATAAAAAACTACTCAAGTTGTTAGTTACTAATTACTTTGGATCATATACTGCATATATATAGTCTTTTTTATTTAGATATATAGATACATTTTATGTAATGTATGTGTGTTCTTAAAAAACAAAAAAAAACAAAAAAAAAACTCAACCTTTACTCTTTATTATATGTTATATATTATTATATATTATTATTATTATTATATCTATATCTATATTATATTATATAACCTCTGACACAGAGAAGAGTGAAAACTCACTTGAATGCTAATTACTGAACATCTGACATAACAAACCAAATGAACTGCTTCAGATGACTCAGCGTGAGCGGTAGGGAACTGAATGAATCATTCAAACTGATTCACGAAAAATTCACTGGTTTGCCAACAGGTTTGATCAAGCATTTAATCTTAATATTAATCTTAATCGTAATCTTCTCACTACTGTGTGTGCACTTGGATGGGTTAAATGCAGAGCACCAATTCTGAGTATGGGTTACCATACTTGGCAAATTTCATGACTTTAACTTTCACTTTCACTTTCACTTTAATCAGAATTGACTCAAAAGAATGAATCATTCGCGAATGGGCATTGATAACTTTTATTGCATTAAGATAAAGTAACGAGAGGAACGTGGGCCTACAGTAACAAAGGAAAAGTACAGATTTTTTCACTAAAAATTTACTTAAGTAAGAGTAAAAGTACCCATCTTTAAATATACTCCAAAAGTATTAGATACCCAAAAGATTTACTCAAGTAAATTTAAAGAAGTAAATGTAACTCGTTACTACCCACCTCTGATTATTACTGAATTTAATGTTATGTGTTTATAATAGTTACTTCTCATATGAATGGCTTAAGTATTTCAATTTGAAAACATTCATGAACTTTCCCACATTCCCAAATTTAGCACATAAGGTACATGACCAAATGCATGAACTATTTTCTATCATAAATAAAAAGTTGTTCAAAGGGGGAAATTAATTTGAAGAATTATTATAGGGCGATTAAATGTTAACAAAATTTTATGTTAAGTTATAATAGAGTCTGGAAGAGTAGCTACAGCATTTGGAGGAGCAGCTGGTACATTAATATCAGCATTGAAACTGATATAAAAACTACTAACAACTCTAAGTTTTAGATTGGTCTTATTTGAATAGGATTTTCACACTGAACACAGAGTTATTTATTTATGGCTTATAATATGGAATCAAAATTCAAGTGCATAAATAATTCTTCAATTGATTTAGCTGTGTGAGAAATGTGTTTACAATGTTCATGCACTCAACCTGAATTCAAATACATTTCCCAACACAACTAAAGTTGAAACCATGAACATTTTAAAACATTCAAGTCTTTTATTCTTCATTTGTAAAGATTGCATATAGTTTGAGCTTTTGAACCCACAGACCCATATTGTTCTGTGTTTTTTATCAGTTCTGTTTGCTCATTGGTTTGTTCATGTCAGGTGACCCTCATTGTCTATTATAAGTAGTCATGTTTTTGCCATTGTCCCTTGTCCTGAATTAATGTTGTAACCTGCTGTCGGTGAGTCTAGTCTGTTCATGCCACGTCAAGTTTGTTCACGTCAAGTCTATCAAGTCTTTAGTTTTGATTATGTTTGGATGTCTGGATTACTTGTAAATAAACTGCACTTGTGTTCTCACTACACTCGCCTTCAGTGGACTCTTTTTATATGTTTAGGGAACAAAATGTAATTTTACCAGCTCTTTACCATGCAAAATTACATTCAGAGCCAATATATTATTTGTAAATTTCTCTGATATATGTAAATAATTTGTTAATTAATACATACATAGCAGTTTTTAAATTGTATTAAACCCACAAATATTTAGGAACAAACAATAAAACATGGTTTATATTGAATACAGATAATACAAGGAGTAGAAGAGTTTTTTTTATTGTTTTCTACCCTTTATTTCATGTGAAGTCTGCATCTCCCTTTTTTCAGTGCACACATCCAGCAATCAGTGTTAAACTGATGAATATAGCACATCAACGATAATGTTAGCGTTAGAGGCAAAGTTATTATATGAAGTTTTATATGATTATTATATAAATATCAAAAATCATGTGTTTTTTTTAATTATGTAACCATTTATTGTGCTTTATGGTGTTAGTTAGCTGTACTTATTAGCAATTTTTTTTTACTTAATCAAAATAACCCAAGTGCAGTTTGGGTAAAGTAATTGGAATTCACACAAAAAAAAAAAAAAAAAAAAAAAACATGATTTCTGAGAATTGTTAAAAACTGAGTTATATGTTTCTGTAAATTAACTCTTCATATATAAAATTCATGCCATCCATCCATTTAATTTATTAATATTACAGGAAGATGAAAGTCTATTTAGAAAAATAATGGCAAAACACTGAACTCTGTGCTGGTTATACCTTGCAGATTTCTGACAACAAATTCAACAAAATGAATGATTGCAGAGTCCTACGTGGCACAGTCCATGCACCTGTTCAATTTGTATATGCACATACAATGCATACAAACTTCAGATGATTCTGTTGTTATGTGCACAGATGTCGTTTTGCATTTGTTTGAAAACCTCATAGCAGTCGTTTTGTGATTTGTGTCCTCTGAATGACTCCCACAAATGCTTTTTCAAGTCTGCGTTGTGTTCATTTGGTTTTCTTTCCACTACATTTGTTCTTTTGTTAATAATAATCAGGCGTAATAAGCCTTTCCGCACAATGTATTTTTTTTAACCTCTTACGAAAGCAATGTTTGTTCTCACGGGTGGGAAGTATATTTTATTTGCATTTTACAGCAAAGCTATTCATAAACACAACTGTCAGTGCATTGATTTCATATTTACTGCCCATCACTGTATTTGGATTGTATGTGGAACAATTTCAGGATGTGGTTGAAGAGTTTATGAATATGGAGTCAATGTTAGTTTTAGTTCTTTGAGAATTACTGTAGATGAGAAAAAATAAATGCTGCTGAGCTGTTCTTTAAAACCAGTTTTAGATTCAGGTCTTTCTTTTCAACGTACAGATCTTCTTAAGCTCCTTTGTGTGATGCTCAAATGTACATAGGAAATACATTATTATTGGATTGTTGGTTGTGTGTTTTTAATAGTCACTACTCGTATCAATGGCTTAAGTATTTCAATATACACTTTCCCACATTCCCAAATTTAGCACATAAGGTACATGAACAAATGCATGAACTCTTTTCTATCATAAATAAAAATGTAGTTCAAAGGGGGAAATTAATTTGAAGAATTATTATTGGGGGTTCAAAAATTAATATAATTTTATGTTAAGTTATAATAACATGCTAGCTTCTTTAAATGTTGAGCAGCGTTATTATCAGAGTGTTAACTGTCTACTTCCTTGACTTTTCAAACCTCTGTATGTATATCAGCTGAATGAAACCATGTTAATGTGTCCAATCACAAACCTTGTTTGCCCAGTCATCTGAACAGCCGTACTCTAGATGCCCAAAGCGAGATTATAGTTTCATTTTGCTTCAGTAACACAACACACTGCTGAGTGATTTTCATCAATTTTCGAGTCCACAGAATCATATTTACCACAACAAAGGTAAGACATAACTGGCACATTGATATTAAAACTATTAATAATTATCACCTATATCAATTATAAATACATGTCTGCCAATCCTTTGCCATTATATCAAACCTTATTCAGCAAAAGTTATTTTAATTTCATGCAGGAATTTTGCTGCTGGAGACTGAAATAAAAGACAGACTGAGAAATGGCAGATAAACGTCAAGGTGAGGTAATACCTTATACAATACTGTTTATACTGCTTGCATACTTAAAATATATCATGATGAAAACAGCAATTAACAGCAAATTAAAAAAAAAATTGTAGTGGCTTAATCTGTGCTTTTAAAATAATTTAACATAGCTTGAGCTTTATATAACAGCCCCTAGATAAGGTCTCTTCACTTCCTTTGAGGGCTGGATTATCAATTTGAAGATTTGAGGTGGGTCAGGGATAAGGGGGTTGTCCTGATTCATTGGAAAATACATATTCGGCAGTACACAGGATTAACAACAGTAGCATCCATAAAAATCATCAAATTTTTATAGGGTTAAATTAAATTCTTCTGACATCAGCCACTAGTAAATGTGACCATGTATGTCTCCTTAATACAGCAGTTAAATGAAAAAAAGAAGAAAGAAACTGCCATGGTTTTATAACAAAATGTAACTTTATTCCTGTACTTCCCAAATAAATTTAATACAATCTACATGACAATATTATTCAATATGAATATACCTTATTTGTGTTAAAAAAGAACATTAGTGTTACTACAGTACATCCATGGAAAATATTCATGGCACTATATTTATTTTCTTCTTCTTCTCTCATCAATCCTGTTGGCAGTGTATAGGCTGTTTCTGATTCTGAACTAGTTTAGTTATAGAGTGTTATGTGGCTTTCAACAGATATGTGTGTGTCTAATTTAAATGTTTCTCACGGGATGTGAGAATGTACTTAGGTTTTTACATGTACGCTCAGCCTATGCATACAGCTAAAAGCACAACCTTTCAAAGTATACTCAGTTTGATAATCATCATCATTGGTATTTATTACATTGCATGAGTGTGGCTCAGAGGAAAGGACAGTTTGTTGCTAAAAGATGTGTGACATCATTACATACACATATGCAAAACTCAAATATTACTCAAACTTACTGGCCATCTCAGTGAAAAATAGGATTTGAAATATTCAGATTTGTTCATAAAATAATTAAACCATCATTTTTATTTTTAGATACAATATTCAATTATTGAACAGTTACTCATTTTGAACAAGCTAATAACAAGGTGTATCATCAATGAACATATTATTATTGAACAAATGCAACTAGCAACTCACATAAGCTGGGCACTTCTGTCCAACTTCCTCCAGGGCCAGGGAAATATAATATATTATAATTAATATAATATAATATAAAACACTGTAATAAAATTGTTTAATTGTTTAAATATTAATATACTATAGATATGGTTTTCGTGCAATTAGCAAGCCATTTAAAGATTTCTTTGAAGCATATTTCCTACATTACTTCTTCTTTTTTTCAGTCATTGTATTATACAGTTAATTGTGCTTTTATGCCCTGCAAACACAAAAAAAAAACTACCAGAAATAGTCAGCACAAAACACATTCTAGTAAGTGAGAGTTACCCAAGATAACTGGTTTTACACAGTTACCCACCTGAGAATAATTGACAGATTCAATGCTAGGCTCCCCGTCACTACTAGCATATCGCCACCTACAGGTGTGGAGTTAAACTGCAGAGAAAGTTTTGTCCTTGAATAGACATTAGAAAGGACATGAGTGTGTGGATGTTAAATGGCAATGTCAGTCTGATTTGTATATTTTATGTCAATGTTTTATGTCAATATCAGGTCTTCTGAACATAATGTACCCACTGGGACACATTTCAAAAGGAGATGTGGCAAATCGATGCTGTCTGATGTCTCAGTTAAGAGAAAATGCTACTTAACCTCTTAGCCTGAACCCCGACGCCCTCATCCTCAATGCCCCTCAATTCGCACGTGTCAGTGTTTATGAATAGATTAAATGAAACGGGACAAATTGAATCTTGACAAACTATGTATCATTATAAAGATCTAAGCCTCAAGCATCGACAACAGATCGCTGTTTTTCAATGGAAAGCTTATAAAGACTGTATTTGCTACATTTGTGTAAGCATTACACATAAAAACATGAGCAATGGAAACGCTGTACATACCAGATCCGTCGTAATAACGAGTCATAAACACATCCACAGCTGTAAATCCCGTTTCAGTTAGGAAGGTAAGGGTTCACTGAACGACATCTCATGAAGCACGTTTAGTCCAACGAATCAATAATGTTGTAATATGGATCATAATTTCTTTGTTTTCGTTTCAGTTCATCAGCGACAGAACTGTTTGTGTCCGCTATGGAATAACTCACGGTCAGAAACTGTGTCTTTGTAGTAAAAACACGGCATGGTTTTGCAGCGTACAGTGTCACAAACAGAATGAGGCGATCCATCGGAAAAAAAAGTGAACTAAAGATAGTTTATTTGAATTTTGGCGCTCTCTGAGGGCTTGTGATGCGCTCTGACGCACCTGTCAGCAGCTTATAGCAATCGCCATTTTATTTGATTTATTTTTCAACAGTTTTTATAAATGTGAGAGTGTGTTTTATGTTAAATGTGAATGTAGCTGCATGATTACCATCTGTTTGAGTGCAAATCAGCCCAAATCAGCTCGCAATTACTGTATGATCACGGCTATCAAAGTGAACGCGTCTATATGAATAGAAAGAGTGGATTATTTACTTTGGCACATTTGTGTTATTACCATCTGTATAAGTGGCCATCAGCACATCAGCACTTATTTGCATCGTAATTCATTGTAAAAGATGCATTTCTATTAATCTCAGGATGTTCTGTAATTGGCAAACAAAGTTAAACCTTTTTTCTAACTCAAATTATTCTTATTGTATTTTTCTAGTGCTCAAATATTCACTTATATGATGTCTAAGTTTCTGTCTAGTGTTTTATAATGGAAAAAAATAAACTATGCAGTGGTATGTTTACTGACTAAATAGTGTTTAGAAGTCTTCAATGCAGTTGGTAAATTTATTTTAATATATTTGGGGGGTGGGGGGTCAAGACATAAATAAACATATTCGCAGGAGTCTCATATTTTATGATATCTTATTCAGATTTGAAACAGAAACTCATGAGACATGTGGCTTTCAATCCATTACTTTTCTAGATTATTCCAGGACTGATTTCATGTATTTTTATATCAAATAAAAAATATTTGTGTATATAAGTGTGGTGAAAAAAAATCAAGGCACTTCAGTGTCTATAACTTTTAATATTTTTGAGCATTATCAAATCTGGTTGATAAAAATGAAAGTCCAAAGGGTCTTCCTTACCAAAATTATGTTTGTAACACACTGAAGTAGTAGAGCACTTTCAGCTGTGAGTCCCATAATGGGGAGTCAGATTAACAGGTTAAACTCAATCAGGCTGACAAAGAGTTCATATTATGCAATAAATATCAATCAAACACATATCACTGATGTCAGTGTGCCTGCATATATATTAAACCAATTTCAGTATTAGTATTAACTTTATATTTTCACCCAATTTCCTCTGGAAGAAACTGCTGTCCAAACTGACCTTAAAATTATGTTACACAGCATCTTGATTAAGTTTTGATTATTATTTGACATCAAATTCATTTTAATAAAGCTGCACATGGGTCCTCACTCCACTGACCCCTTAATCACAATCGTGGAGACATTTTAATCATCCACGATCAAAAATCATTATATTGCACAACCCTAGTCAAAACTCATCACAACTCTTACAAATTTTTTTTCACATTGTAACAGATCTGAGGATCGTTCTTCTGGGTAAAACTGGATCTGGAAAGAGTGCTTCAGGAAACACAGTCTTGGGCAGAGATGAATTCACAGTGAAAAACTCTCTGATGTCAGCTTCAATGACTTGTCTTGAGAAGAAAGAAGCAATTGTTGATGGACAAAGTGTATCAGTTACTGACTGTCCTGGCTTGTTCGACACTTCAGTCAGTAATAAAGAACTACAGACTTTAATAGAGAAGTGTATACATCTGTCTGCTCCTGGTCCTCATGTCTTCTTGCTGGTTTTGAGATTAGGTGTAAAATTCACAGAAGAGGAGAAAAACGCTGTAAAATGGATTCAGGAGAACTTTGGAGAACATGCTGTAAAATACACCATTGTTCTGTTCACTCACGCTGACGAACTGGATGGTAAACCTGTAGAGCTCTACATCAGCAAAAGCACTGAGCTACAACAGTTAATTCAGACCTGCTATGGCAGATATCATGCATTCAACAATGAGGAGAGAGATAACCGAGATCAGGTCATAGAACTGCTGAAAATGATCGAAAAAATGATAATTTTTAATGGAGGAAATCCCTACACCAATGACATGTATAAAGCAGCCCAAGAAAAGATTAAGAGGAAGTAGAAAAATGCAGGAAAGAGAGGATTAACATCAGAAACAGCACCCAGTATTTATGACTGTCCAGATCAGGAATAGTGGAATAGTTTTATGAGACTTATTAAGGAATTGTACAAGATACAGTTGTTATTTTAAGACTTGATTATTTTCTGCCTGTCAAGAATATTTCAAAATAATTATAACTGAGCTAATACATTGTACATGATTCATTATATATATATTTTCAACAGCAGTTTTTGGTGAATGTATTAGACTTCCGATAGGGAAATAATGAGAAGAATAACAAAGTGCAGTAAAATGTAAAACTGTTTGCATTACAAACCAGTGTGTTCATAATTGAGATAATACATTAAAGTTATGTGCTAAGACACACCAGCTTTCATTATCAAGCAGATGAGACCAGAAAACAGGCACATTACATTTACAATGAGGTAGATAAGAAAAAATACATGTTTTGATGGTCTCTAAATTTTACTGCTTACTTCCACTGAGTCTCTGTATTATTTTTGACTGATCTAGGTAATACTGAATGCCATGCTAATTCAGCCTAACCATTAAAATATGTTTGTTTTACATTTTCTCTTTTTATATTCTCTGTAATGTCAACTGTGAGTAAAATATATAAAAATAAACTGAGCTTCATGCTTTTCCAAAAGTCAGTGGAATTATTATTTTTTTTTTAATTCAAGTTGTCTTTTACAATCTGCATTTGTCTGAATAAAAAAAAATAAATTGAACATGCATAGGAATGGTTTAATATGGCAAATATGCTGCCATACAAGTTCTCACCAATGAAACCAGACCCCAACCTGGAACTGCGCCAAAGCATTTCAAATCACCTTATTTATAAATGTATTATTTTGTAAAAATGAAAACACAAATTAATAAACATGAACATAAAATAAATGAAAACAACAACAACACACACAAACCACTATGTCAGTGGTTCCCAGCCATGTTCCTGAACACTGCATATTTAGTCTCTCCATTATCTGATACAGTTCAGGTCCTGGAGTCTGTGCTAATGAGCTGATGATCTGAATCAGGTGTGTTTGATCAAGGACACATGGAAAACAGGCTGGGTTCAAAATGCTATCATACTACTCATACTATTTCTACTGTATCCAGTGTGCATGCTGTGCATAGTATGCAAATTTTACATTTACATTTAGTCATTTAGCAAACGCTTTTACCCAATATAATTTATAAATAAAACAGCTCTAAAGAGAACTGGAGTGTATTTACCAATTTGTTGGCAGAGGCTTTTTACATGAACTCTGCCCACCAATGCCTCATGTGTAATGATGTGATGCAGTGAGTAAAACGTGTAGCATGTCCTTGACGAGATCAACACAGGTTTGATTCTGGCTTTTGTCAAACTCTGCTTCTCCTTTTCCTGTCACACCAGATCAGAAAGGCATTTATTTTCTATATAATTGGAAATAAAATGCTTAATTACTGATAATAATACAGTGTTAAGTATTTACTTAGCTGTAGGTCCCAATAAAATGGCATTCATCTAATAAAAGTAATATGATAATTTATGCTCAATATGTTATTGCATACTTTTTTATAATGTACTACAGTATTAAAGTGTAAATGTTGCAATGCTAAAATCTAAAAATAATTTATAATTATTTGCACTTTATTTGCAGAATATATCTCTTTTTCCACTTAGTGTAGCTGACAGATGTTCAGTTAAAGACAGCACGGTGTTGATTCAGTTCTGTCCAATACAGTATGTAAAGTTCATCAATTATGAAAAGTTAAATTGGTCAATAAAGCATTTTTTTTACTAGTATGAAGCCTTATTAACAAGCCTTTGTTTGTTTGTAAGGTAACAACTTTAACAGCTGTGTTGAATTAATGTTCAGTGACAACACTTAAGTATATACTCTGAAACATTTGTTGCTTATTGTATACTGTTTCACACATTTCACACGTTTCGCTAGTGCATCCATAAAGTACAGCATTTTATGACAATTCAAAATGGCCAATATGGGAAAGTCGGATATCATTCAATTCAGCATGCTGCACTGAATCTGAGCTGTTTTATGATTTTGGGACAAACCTCTTCAGCAGTCATAAGCACTAAAATAGCTCAATTTCTCATATCTCCTGACCAGTAGGTGGTGCTGCATGTAGCCTCAGGTGATGCTTATGATGACATGAACCGAGATTTAGACAGAATACACAAAAGTGTGGTGGAGATACAGCCTCACGTCCAATTTGGCGTGCCCTTTGTTGAATTAGTTTGCCTGTTATTAGATAGGGTTTATAAAAAGGGTTTTCATAATGCTCTGCCAGCATGGTCTGAAGTTGATTCGAGTCGATTTTGTTAAAAAAGTAGACAAACCATCTTGGACAAGTTTGGAAAAGTAAGTCACCACCCATTTTATACTCTTTATTAGTAGAAATAAAACAGACAAGTCAATTAAAAAGATGAAAAAGAACACAACAGCTTCATATAAATGTAAAAACAACACCAAACAAAGTACTGAGAGCACATAATGAATAACTGAACAAGACCTTAACAACAAAGCATGAGTGAGACAGAAGAAAATTCTTTAAAATGATTTTTGTCTTATAAATTATATATATTTCATGAGGGCACTGGTAATGTATGATGGAGATTTCACCCCTGTAGCTCACTTATACCTAATTACACTGATGCTGTTACAGTGTGTGTGAAACAAAACAAATTTATAATGTCTAAATGTAAATGAAAATCTAATGTGAATTTAAGGCTCTATGGATCAATGTTTATCATAACATTTCTGTAAATGTTTTCAAAATGAAAGTGATGGTTCAGTGATAGAATCTCAATCTTTCCATGACTCATCAGTCTACATGAAAACCGTGAATATGCATGGTTTGTAACATATTTTTTTTAAACATCCTATTCTGCAGATGATTTAATTTTTTTCATTACTACAACAGCTAAACCTACAACACAAATAACCCCTAATGAAATCTTAATTCTCCTTTCCCATTCTTCTCTGTCCTGCTTTGCCCTTCTCTGATTTTCTCTGTCCTCTCTCCGTCTCTGGACTTCTTTAAACATCTCAGTACTGTAGTGCTTTCCTTCATTTTTAAGCACCATTTCATCCATCTTCTCCAGCAGCTCGTTTACCTGATCCTGATTCTGTTTGTCTTCATTGTTGAATGCATGGAATCTGCCGCCACAGCTCATGATAAACTGGCGCAGATCCGGACTCTCCTCTATATGATCCTGCAGTCCATACGATTCATTCAGCTGATCAGCGTGAGTGAACAGAATGATTGTGTGACGTGCAGCTTCCTCTCCAAAGTTCTCCTGAATCCACTGGACCGTGTTTTTCACTTCATCTGTGAATTTCACATCTAGTCTGAAGACCAGCAGAAACACATTAGGGCCAGGATCAGACATTTCCATACATTTTTTTATTTCAGCATTTATTTCTTTTTCTTCAGCTGATGTATCCTGGAGGCCTGGAGTGTCGATTACTGAGATGTTCCTGCTACCCTTTTTTATCTCTTTTTTCTCTGATTGTTGAGTAACTGACTCTGGACTAAAGTCAAGTTTAAACTCCTCTTTTCCCAGGATGGTGTTTCCGGTTGCACTCTTTCCAGCTCCAGTCATTCCCAACATAACAATCCTCAGATCTCCTAGTGTTGGAGAGAAACACTTGTATAAAAAATGATAAAAATACAAACAATATGCTAAAACAACAACAACAACAACAGAATGCTTTGTTTTAGATTTCAAACAGTAAAATTGAGTTTAATATCATATCATTTTTGACATTGTGACCGTGATGCACCAAAACTGAGTGTGATTTCAAAGTTTGAGAGTACAACTCATGTTAACATTAACAATGACAAATACTTCTAAAGCATTTATTAACCTTAGTTCATGTTAATATCAACACTTAATAAAACATTATTGAAATCAAAAGTCATCTTTTATATTATTTATATATATAAATATTAATAAATATTATAAATATAAATATTATTTAATGGAACTGAGCTAACGTGAACTAATGAATAGTTGTATTTTTATGAACTAACATTTACAAAGATGAATAAACTCCAGAACAAATGAATTGATAATTTATTAACTAATGATACCTTGTTGTAAAGTGTTTACAAAAATCTGAAATTTCAGTCAGTTACTCATTTGTGTGGATTAGATTATTCAGAAAAAGTGCAAAATAATGTTATCCTTGATTTCTCAGGTTGTAAAATTGACTTCATGTAGCAATAAAGATTGTTACAATATTATTTAAAGAAATTGCCTGTGCCCCCAACCACTTAGAACAGCCTTTTGTGAAGGTATAACAAGTGGTTTACCTATAGCACTAATGTAGAACATGAAAGAATGTTCTGCATATTATTCTTTTCATTATAGATTTATTTTTATTTTATCTGTTTATACACTTTTATCTGCTCCCAGATTGTGCAGTCTTCACCCTCTCAACGAAGATCATATTTTCTCAGTTGATTAATCTATACATTAGGTCCTATACTCTTCCAAATCTACTTTCAAATGGTATAACTTTTTGACACAGACTGAGGCTGCACAAAGTGTTCAGTTTAAAGTCAGTTTTTTTTGTTAACCTGTGTCATCACATTTTGTTAGAATGCACAGAATGAAATTAGATTTCTAGGTGACTTTCACTGACCTGTGAGTTTAGCCATTTTTCTGGAAATCCTCTTTTGCTGTTTTAGATGTTCAATGAGCAGTTACTTGCGGTGCTCACCACTATCTTCTCTCTCTTGATCTGGATGAATGGCAAATGAATGTAAAGGACTGACTGCTTGTGCTCAGGTTAACTCCCCTTATATGAATAAACAAATGATCATGTTACTGCAGCTGCAAATATGTGGTGATTTAACATTTTAGAGACATCCTCATGATTAATATTATGTTTATATTATGTAATCTAATTGAAACTTTTAATTTAATTAGGTGTATCTTAGACAACTTCTGCTTAGAATAAAATTCATTAAACCACAGTCATTGTGTGTTGGGGGCTTGTCTGTGAATGTCATATAAAATATAACCACATATTCTTATAAATTTGTTATATTATTTTTTATATTTGCCACTGCAATTATATTGCAACCTTATAGCTGTCAAATATCTCCACCTAGTGTTCAAGTCAAATACATCCACACATAGACTTATTTTCCTTCTTATCACAAGTAAACAGTTTTCATAAAAACCAAAAGAAGAGTTACAGGGCTAAAATGACAAATTTCAAAGGGCCGAAGACTTGAAAACAGGTAAGTGGCAAACCAACAGAGGAAAGTCTTTATAAATACTAGCAGCAGGTTTGCCAATATATGACGTCTTTCTAAAGCTCGCTTCCCACCCAGACAGCAACATAGTGTCGGCCCAGATCCGGCCCACATCTGGCCCGCATGAAATCCATGCGGGCCAGATGTGGGCCGAATCTGGACCGAAACTGCTTGCTGTCAGGGCATTAAGTGTTAAACATAGATTTCATGGATGTGTGTTTTTATTTTACACCTTTAAACCCTTCAACCCCACTGCAAAGCCAGTCAATACTAAAAAGATAAAAAGTGTTGCAAGTAACTAGATCTTTAAGTGATTAAGTGCTGATTGAGCATCAATGTTGAACTCTTGCTGTTAACTACCAGAATCACTGACGCAAATAGAAACAACAAGAAAAGTAACGAGAAACACAAGAACTACAACCACCCAACCAGGTCAAGGTGCAGTGGATGATGTTGTTTCATTGTTTCCTTTGAAGTTACCATCAAGCTGATTAGTGTTTGCTTTAGTCAGAGGTGGAGAGTCCAGGGGTCAGAAAGTAAAAGTCCTGCCACATTTTTGCTCCACCCATGAACTCAGCAGCTGATTTCACCAGAGGAGGAAACAAGTCATTCCTTCCAAGTCACAAACTAGTCTCAACTCAAATCCCAAGTCCTCAAAGAGTTAAAGTCAATGAGATAATTAAGAGACTAATTAAATGATGATTGTGCATTGGTGATGAACACCTGCTGTTATTGTGCGTTACAGAGGATCAGATGCTGATGTTTTATTGGTTAAAATTATGCCACCATCATGGAGATCAGTGTTTGCTTCAGTTGGGCTCTTGACCTTTGGCTTCTTGTGTTAGATATTTCTCTGTAAAAGTACATGTGCTGTTATAAAACAGTGCGATCATTGCTTTGCAGAAAACCGTTACTAGCTGCTTTTACATGATGAAGTAATTATTAGGCATCAGCCTGTTTATTTCCAAAACAATTTTATGTATTTATTATTAACAAATGTTCAGTTTTTAAATAACCTACCTTGTGGAACCGTTGGTTTAATCACTATAATGAATACATTTCCTAATGTATGTAATAAATATATATTTTTGAAATCTTTTCCTAATAAGATGCACAGACATCATGACCCAGCATATGAATCTCAACAATGGTGACAATCAACAAAACGCTTCAAGCTGAAGTGCATGCTGGGTAACACCATAGTAAAAACTCCCATCATGCACTGTAGCATGAATAATTATTGTAACCACTGTTGAGGATCATATGATAAGTGCTCATGTCTAAAATCCTGAGCCTGTACAGTTTTTTCCCCCCCCAATATTTAAGCATTACAATAATATTTGTTTAATAGGACTTTTTTTGTAGTTCAGTAATTGCTGAACATAATTTAACAAACCAAAGAGAGACACCTTCATGAAGTTAATTAAAATGTTTTAGATGAAAAAAGGGCAATTCAATTTTCTACTTCAAGCTTTTCATTCAGTAATGTGTTAATGTTTACTACGTAACACAACCGCAAGTGTTTAAAAGCAAATTATTTTGAATTATTACAAAGGTCAAGAGCCCAACTAAAGCAAACACTGATCTCCATGATGGTGGAAGGTTTTTTTTTTTTCTTTTTTTCTTCCAGTTGATTTCATCCAAGGCTGTGCTTAAAGTCAATTGTAGTTCTTGTGTTTCTCTTTTCTTCAGTGATGTTGATTGTTAACAGCAGGTGTTCATCACTAATGCAGAATTATCATTTAATTAGTCACTTAATTATCTCATTGACTTTAACTCTTTGAGGACTTGGGATTTAACTTGAGACTTGTTTGTGACTTGAAAGGAATGACTTGATTCCTCCTCTGGTGAAATCAGCTGCTGGGTTCATGGTTGGAATAAATATATGGCAGGACTTTTACTTTCTGACCCCTGGACTCTCCACCTCTGGCTTTAGTTGAGCTCTTGACCCTGGAATATATAACATCACATAACTTATAAAGGATTTTAAAAGCATGATAAATCACAAGCATTTTGAACTGAATTTAAAAACCAAACGAAACATCAAGAATCAGTGTATGAATCTCAACAATTGTGACAATCGAAAGCTTCGTGCTGCAGTGCATGGTGGGTACCTAGTCTCTGTAAAAAATATTTACAACATTAATAAACAAATTTGTCACATTACCATTTAATAATAGATATGTGTGAAATAGTGTTTAATTAATTGTTTGATTGATTATACAAAGCACTAATGTTTCTAGAAATTATTTCTTCAGATAGACACAAGGTATTTTGAGAAAGTTTTTTTTTTTTTTTTTTTTTCATGCTATGAAAGTCTGTGGGGTTCAAAGTGTATAATATGTGACCCTGGAGCACAAAACCAGTCTCTGGGGTATATTTGTAGCAATAGCCAACAATACATTGTATGGGTAAAAATTTTTGATTTTTCTTTTATGCCAAAAATCATTAGAATATTAAGTAAAGATCATATTCCATGAAGATATTTAGTAAATTTCCAACTATAAATAAATCAAAACTGAATTTTTGATTAGTAAAATGCATTGCTAAGAACTTCATTCAAACAACTTTAAAGGTGATTTTTTTGCATCCTCGAATTCCAGATTTTCAAATAGTTGTATATCAGCCAAATATTATCAGATCCTAGTAAACCATACATCAATGGAAATCATATTTATTCAGCTGTCAGAAGATGTATAAATCTCAATTAAAAAATGTGTCACAGGTTTTGTGGTCCAGGGTCACATATGTTTACCAACACTCTTCAACCATTTAAAATGATTCAGTTCGATTTGGTGAACTGGTTCAAAAAGATCCGGTTACATCGAATGATTCATTCGCAGACTGGATTGTTTTGAACACTCTCTCACAACAGACCTGGAAGAGAAGACAATACTGAAAAAAAGTTGTAGTTTTTGCTATTTTTGGATGAAAATGTATTTTCGATGCTTCAAAAAATTCCAACGGACCCTCTGATGTCACATGGACTACTTCGATTATGTTTTTCTTACCTTTCTGGATATGGACAGTATACCGTACACACAGCTTCAATGGAGGGACTGAGAGCTCTCGGACTAAATCTAAAATATCTTAAACTGTGTTCTGAAGATAAATAGAGGTCTCACGGGTTTGGAACGACATGAAGGTAAGTTATTAATGATACAATTTAGATTTTTGGGTGAACTATCCCTTTAAGTATACTTAATAAAATAAACCTGAAGTACAGTATAAGTAATGTTGTGTCAACCTCCTAAGAATGTTGCCTGTTAGCTGAGAAGGGTGTTCAATGTTTTTCTAAGAATGTTTTATCTCATTATTAAGAGAACATAAAACACAAAATGCCTAAATACAACATTTTTATCTAACCATTTGAGAACATTATTAAAGACCAAATAACTTTGAACAAACATTATATTAACATTACTGGAGGAATGTTTGTTTGTAACCTCAAAAGAATGTTTGCAAAAGTTCTGAGAATGTTCCGTGTTAGATGGGGAGGTCTCATTAATGAAGAAGTTCATTTTACATTGGTGTGTGTACAGGCTTATAAAGATAACGTATATTTTAGGATAACATGATTTTTTTAAACCTTGAAACAAGACTGATTGTAAAGTTTTGATTTGATATCTGATATGATGATTTCATCATACCTGTGATCAATGATGGTACAATGTTGCATGAAAAAAAGCAGCTGGATATGAAATGTTACTTTTTATTAAATATGAAATGTACAATATGATAAACATAACATACAATAAAACTAGATAGTTGTTCAAGTGTTTATTTAAAGACATTGATTTTGTCAATAAATATTTTTTTCTGCATAAAAATGTCAAAAATTTAAATTTGTCTGTTGTGGTACAATGTTGCCTTGAGGCGACATACTTTAAAAAAAAAAGTAAATAAATGAAAAATAAATGATGAAAATGTTTCATAATATTGTTAAAGCGTCCAATCCTAAGTTGGAAAACATCACAAATAATTTTTAATCATTGATATCATATTGCGTACCATTTCCAATTTGAGCATGTTATTGTAGAGTAACGGATATGCAGTTCATCGATTCATGGGTTCTGAACTAATGAATCACGGTTTGTTGAATCTAAAACAATGCAAACCCAAAGCTTGCAGATTTTGAATTCAGGCATATAAACCCAACTCTCTCTAAACTAAATGCCTGGCCTGGCACCAGCTTGGCTGGATTTAAATTTATGTCACCCTGGACAGAAATTCCACAGTCACGTGAGCAGCCTCAAAGGAGAAACGAAACCCATTCCACAACACACACACACACATAATCACACACAAACAAACTTTTGTTGGCATAAAATGGTTAATCCTTGTTATGTGAGGATTATGACAAGTTGCTAACTTGTAAATTGGAAATGCTTCTCCTAATTTAATGTTCTCAAATAAGAGTCATGATTCTGTAACCCTACTCCCGACCAGCTCATAAAACTTTATGATCCCACTGGGAAACAGGACAAGAAAAAGCTAGCTCACTGGTACCTTCTCTCAATGTATTCTAAATGTATTGAGTATTGCTTTTTGGTGCATTAGATGTTTTCCATAATCAAAAATTGGAGAATCTACAATTTTATCGTTGGTTAATCAAACTTTAAATGTGTGTTATTCAGCATATGAATGTAATGTCGTGTTTCTATCAGTTATATATGTAATTTTTGGTATCTGTGGAATTGTCATGTTGTGACCCAACTATCCACCTACAGGAAAAGTTTGTAAAATGTATTAATCTGGAATTACGGACTTGCTAGAATATCACTGCTGAAATCTGATAAGCCAGAACTTATTAGAGTGGGTGTTTCCTCAGAGACAAAGGAACGTTTTTCCCGCTTCAGATCGCGGACATTCATTGGTTGTTCACGCAAACAGAGGCGGGAATCAGTCAGCCATAAGAACTGACCCAGGAATTTCCTCCTTCGCGATCTTGGTCCACTCTCCTATCACCGTTGATCTCAGCACGTCGGCTGTTGTTGTCTTTCAAGGGTTACTGTCTGTGAGTTTGCAAAACTGAGCAATTATTCTGTGATCACGCCTAATTCTCTCACCTCTCTCTCTCATCATCTCTCTCTCTCTCTCTCCCTCATTTGGATTCCGTTACGTCTTGTACAAAGTTTACTGTCTGTATTGTCGTACGCGTTATTTACTCTGTGTGATATGTAGTTTGATGTATTATTAGTTCAATTATTAAAAACCAATATATATTCATGATTGCCTCTGTCTAAGCACTCACACTATGAGTCAATGAAATGTCTTATCTTTAGCTACAAGCTCTTTACTTTTAGTAAAGAAATTTCATAATGATAGGATAATGTTTTCATGGCCAGATAATATTTTTCCTTGAATTATAAGAAGTGATAACTGTATTGAAAGTTGATAAGTTAATCTTACGGCCAGTGCTGGACAAACCACTGTTTGATTTGTGGTAATTTACAGTAAGAGATATCACTATAATTGATATGAAGAATGGAATATTGACATATCAATGAGTAAATTACAGTGCCTTATAATGAGTTATTGATATATACAATTGACCTATTTTTCATCTTCAATAATTTTAATGTAACTGTCATATGAAATATATTAATCATATTCCTGATTAATTATTAAAATTCCCTATATATCATTTGAGTTAATTATTATGTACAACCCAGTGCGGCTACAGTAGTTTAAGGTCAGAGTGCATTTTTTTTCTATTACATTTTGAATATGTTATGGTAATGGTATTAATGGTAAACGTGTAGTATTTTTTTTTTCATAAATGTATTTTCTTGCAACTGTAACTAGCCTAGTTATTCAAGTTTAAATTGTGAGAAAATTACATCTGTAAGATTAGGAGGTTAAAATGTGATTCCATAGAGGCTTCTCACAGAAGGCTGTTAATTTTCACACAGAAAAACTGAACAATCAGGATAAACTACAATTCCAGCATAGATGGGTTCAGTGAATGTGGTGTTGAATGTGTGTATGTGTATGAGTGTGTGTGTGTCATAGATGCAGTAGAAGGACAGAGAGCCAGCCGACCAGTCCAGATATACTCCTACTCTATTAGAGCGCGACGTAGGGGCAGGAATGTCAGTTGTCTTATTATTGCACCAAAAAGTGTACAAGTTATCACTACAATAAAGACTCCATGACATTTCATTCCTTCCAAACCTACAGTTACTTCCTCCTTTCCTGCAGATTCTTTTATATGTCATTGCTACATGCCCTGAGCCATGCCATTCAACCTCCCAGTAACAGCGTCCAGTCAGACTCTCTCTGCACATAACCTGCTCACAGTTCTCAAATCTCTCTGGATGATCAGGATATTGTTGATGCTCTTTCTTACATGTTGCTGTTTTGTTCTTCTCAGACAAGATGAGTTGAGTGTGTGCTGTGTTTGGATCCAGTGTGAGATCACAGGCATCTGAACACAGAAAGATTGATCAGAACATCTGACATAATTAAATATTCATAGGTGTGTGTGTATGTGTGTATGTGTGTGCATGTACATTTTCTCAGTCCTGGTCTGATCCTCAAATGTCCTCCATGGTCCACACTAAAGAGACAAAAACATATATGCCAACAAATAATGTTCAATAAGGTGACAACTAAATTGGAAAAAAAATAAAAAAAATAAGTAGATTTACTTAATTTTTACTTTGCAAGTTTTTGCACACATACATTTTAAGTACAATTTAAGTATTTAAGTAAAATCTAACTAAGTTACATTTAGCAAAGGAATTGAGTAAATTTATGTGTAATATCTATCTAGTTACTTTGTTAATTTACTCAAACAAGGTAGCACTGGAAAACAACCATGCTACTGAAGCATGTGGCTCATTTGCATACATATATGTAAGCAAATAGACAGCTTGTTATCCTTTGTAAATAATATGTCCACTCAACATAATTATCCAAATGAACACAGAGACCTTGATACTAAGTGCATTAGCATGGTTTAAATCGTACTTGTATGACTGCCATCAATTCGTAACAGTGAATGAAGAGGTATCATATCGATCACAAGTGCAGTATGGAGTACCTCCAGGCTCAGTACTAGGGCATTTACTCTTCACACTTTACATGTTACCCTTGGCAGGTATCATCAGGAAACACGGTGTTAGCTTTCACTGTTATGCTGATGATACTCTTTTCTTTGTGGCCCGGCGAAACATACCAATTTGAAAAACGAATGGAATGCATAGTCGTTATAAAAAACTGGATAACAAGTAATTTCTTACTGCTAAATTCTGAAAAAAAAGAAAACCGATGCCACCAAAATTGTTGTCAAGGTTTGCTTCAGTTGGTCTCTTGACCGTTTTACAAATTCAAAGTCATCTGCTTCTAAGCAAATCAAACCTTGAAGTACCAACCTTGTGTTTAAACTTTTTGCCTATAACTCATGACAAATGAGCCTCATGTAGTGGTCTCTCTTTGGTTTATTGACTGACATTCAGATATTACTGAACTGAAAAAAGGCCCACTAAACAAATGCCACTGTAATGCTTTGATTGATTGACAGACAGACAGATAGCTGCATTGGCTTAGGCTTTAAGATATGAACACTTATCATACAATTCTCAACAGTGTTGAAAATATTATTTTTTTTATATTGCCGTGCAAGATGGGAGTTTTTAATATGGTGTTACCTGGCATGCATTGCCACATTAAGCATTTTGTTAAGATTCATATGCTGGTTCTTGATTCGCTGTGTGTCGAAATAGCACTGAAAATTATTATTCTTATTTTTATATGCATTGCATAGATTTATAATTCATTCACTGCAACCATTAGATCAGCACTATTTTATGGTACTTTGTTTTATGTGCTGTAGTTTCATATGGTTCATTTTGAAAAACCTAAACATATATATGATAATAATACAAAAGTTATTTTGATTGTAATTAGGCCAGCTCATGATGATTTCAACAAAAACAGGTGCTCCTAGTTCACCAATTCAAAATGAATCATTTGAAATGCTCCGCGTCTCCAATAAGCATTAATCCACAAATTACTTAAGCTGTTAATTTTTTTTTTTTTACGTC
Source organism: Carassius auratus (assembly GCF_003368295.1). Lineage (NCBI taxonomy): Eukaryota > Metazoa > Chordata > Actinopteri > Cypriniformes > Cyprinidae > Carassius > Carassius auratus. The sequence goes on along the minus strand of NW_020528951.1, from coordinate 173,400 downwards.
ACTGACACTCAAAATAAACCAATATCCCGGAGTAATTAATTTATTGTTATTAACTTACTGAACTGCTGTGAAGAGAGAACTGAAGATGAACACCGAGCAGAGCCAGATAATGAACGTACACTCCCACTGCGGGAGCAGTTGTCGTTTTTGAGTCAAGAACCATCGGTTTTCGAATCACCAATACACTGAACTGAGAACAGTTTCCTTCGGACATGTCTGATTTGAGAACCGAGAAGCTGAAGATACTGCACATTCGTGATTCAGTGTGAAGCAGACTGACACACAGCACATCTGAACTGAACTTGTTCTCTTGGTTATTGATTCTGAAATGATTCTGTGCCAATGTTATGAGCGCTGATAAACCAAAGGCTTGAATGAAGGGAAATCTGGTGAAATGTAAGTTTATTTAATAACAAATAAATTGCAATGGATTATGTATAGTAAGTCGATCATGTCTTCTGCATTGCTGACACATAATTTATTTACTTTATATCTTCAAGACTTAATTGCTTGTCTGCACATTATTGCTGTAACTATTTAGGTGCGTTGTTGCATAATTGTAAACTTTTCATGATTGATGTTTTTAATTGACTAAAGTTATGATTACCAGAGGTGGAGAGTCCAGGGGTCAGAAAGTAAAAGTCCTGCCACATTTTTGCTCCACCCATGAACTCAGCAGCTGATTTCACCAGAGGAGGAAACAAGTCATTCCTTCCAAGTCACAAACTAGTCTCAACTCAAATCCCAAGTCCTCAAAGAGTTAAAGTCAATGAGATAATTAAGAGACTAATTAAATGATGATTGTGCATTGGTGATGAACACCTGCTGTTATTGTGCGTTACAGAGGATCAGATGCTGATGTTTTATTGGTTAAAATTATGCCACCATCATGGAGATCAGTGTTTGCTTCAGTTGGGCTCTTGACCTTTGGCTTCTTGTGTTAGATATTTCTCTGTAAAAGTACATGTGCTGTTATAAAACAGTGCGATCATTGCTTTGCAGAAAACCGTTACTAGCTGCTTTTACATGATGAAGTAATTATTAGGCATCAGCCTGTTTATTTCCAAAACAATTTTATGTATTTATTATTAACAAATGTTCAGTTTTTAAATAAACTACCTTGTGGAACCGTTGGTTTAATCACTATAATGAATACATTTCCTAATGTATGTAATAAATATATATTTTTGAAATCTTTTCCTAATAAGAAGCACAGACATCATGACCCAGCATATGAATCTCAACAATGGTGACAATCAACAAAACGCTTCAAGCTGAAGTGCATGCTGGGTAACACCATAGTAAAAACTCCCATCATGCACTGTAGCATGAATAATTATTGTAACCACTGTTGAGGATCATATGATAAGTGCTCATGTCTAAAATCCTGAGCCTGTACAGTTTTTTTCCCCCCCAATATTTAAGCATTACAATAATATTTGTTTAATAGGACTTTTTTTGTAGTTCAGTAATTGCTGAACATAATTTAACAAACCAAAGAGAGACACCTTCATGAAGTTAATTAAAATGTTTTAGATGAAAAAAGGGCAATTCAATTTTCTACTTCAAGCTTTTCATTCAGTAATGTGTTAATGTTTACTACGTAACACAACCGCAAGTGTTTAAAAGCAAATTATTTTGAATTATTACAAAGGTCAAGAGCCCAACTAAAGCAAACACTGATCTCCATGATGGTGGAAGGTTTTTTTTTTTTTCTTTTTTTCTTCCAGTTGATTTCATCCAAGGCTGTGCTTAAAGTCAATTGTAGTTCTTGTGTTTCTCTTTTCTTCAGTGATGTTGATTGTTAACAGCAGGTGTTCATCACTAATGCAGAATTATCATTTAATTAGTCACTTAATTATCTCATTGACTTTAACTCTTTGAGGACTTGGGATTTAACTTGAGACTTGTTTGTGACTTGAAAGGAATGACTTGATTCCTCCTCTGGTGAAATCAGCTGCTGGGTTCATGGTTGGAATAAATATATGGCAGGACTTTTACTTTCTGACCCCTGGACTCTCCACCTCTGATGATTACTGACTTTATATATTTGAATGTTTGATAGACTTGATGCCATTACATCATCGCCAATTACATCAATACATAGAGCGTAAAAGAACGTTTTTTTTTTCAACCGGTTTATTGAATCTAACTGTCTGAAAGAACTGGTTTGCTGAAAAGAACCAAACTTACCATCTCTATTAAAATGAATTTAAACAAAAAAGAAAACCTAAATGAATCATCTATTATTCAGACTTGACTCAGACTCCAAATTAAAGACTTGTGAACATCTCTGCATCATAACAGCTCATGCATTGCTGTAAAAAAAAGATCTAACACGGGAGTCAAGGGTTAAGAGCCCAACAAAACAAACACTGATCTCCACGAAGGGGGCATAATTTTAACCAATAAAACATCATTATATGATCCTCTCTATATCACCATTTAATTAGTAACTTAATTAGTGAATTAACTTTAACTCTTCGAGAATTTGGGATATGTCTTGAAGACTTGGTTGTGACTTGAAAGTCACAACTCTGGTATATTGCAACCATTTTCACAGCTATAGTGTGCCGAGAGGCATGATGCACAGTTTGATCAACCTTTTTATCTGTAAGATTAACAATATAGTGTAAATCCAAATATCACTCTTACTACCCACATACTTGAGTATCTCCAGTTTATATTTTGTATCCTCCAGTTTGTGTTTGAGCAGCTGCACTCCTAACTGTCCTGGGTGGTTGTAGCTCAGATCCAGCTCTCTCAGATGTAAGGGGTTTGAACTCAGAGCTGAAGACAAAAAACCACAGCCTTTCTCGGTCACCATACAGCCTGATAACCTAAAAAACACAGTAAGATCATCTACAAACACAAATCAACATTATGATTAGCTGACTATATGACCTCTCATATGTTCCTAAATACCTTAGTTTTTGTAGCTGACAATTTTCACTCTTTAATCCATCAGAGAGCAGCTTCACTCCTGAATCATGCAGGTCATTGTTACTCAGATCCAACTCTCTCAGGGCAGAGTTTGAGGATTTTAGAGCTGATGACACACTTTCACAGTCCTGGTCAGTTAGATTACAGCCAGAAAGACTGAAAAACAGCATGTTTTCTTTGAGTGTAATATGTTTTAAAGTGAAAATGCATCTTATAGACCCTTTCCACAGACTGTAAGGATGCATTTTAATGGTCATCAGCATAAGAAGTCGTTCAAAGTTTTTAGATTTTCTTTATAGACGATATAGAAATAGACACTCACAGGGCTTTAGTGCAGCTGCTGGCAGCTGGTAACAGTCTTCTTCTTCCCTCATCTGATGTGTTGTATTTCGTGAGGTCCAGCTCATCCAGCGGCTCCTCTAACATCTGAAGCATGTAGGCGATTGTTGAGCAGTGAGCAGGAGAGAGTTTCTTCTCTGAGTGTTTGTCTGATTTCACAAACTCCTTAATCTCCTTGGACAGAGTTTGATCTTTCACTTCCAGCAGACAGAGGAACAGATTGATGGATCTTTCAGTGGAGAGTCTATGTCCATCTTTGATCTTCTCTTTAATGTACTGTGTGGTTCTCCTGATGCTCTCTGAGCTGTTCTCTGTGTGTGTCAGTAGATCCTGTAAGAGTCTCTGATTGGACTCCAGTGAGATGCCCAGCAGGAACCGCAGGAACAGATCCAGATGTCCATTCTCACTCTCAAGGGCTTCATCCACTGCAATTTTAAGCAAATGTTGTACTGAAGCAAAATTCTTTAATCCCTCCATAATTGCACATACATAATAGTAAAACACATACAAAGCAGCGAGAAACTCTTGAATGCTTAAATGAATGAAGCTGTAGACATTCCTCTGATGAATCACAGACTCCTCCTTAAAGATCTCAGTGCAAATACCAGTATACAATGATGCATCAGTAATATCTATGCTGCTCTCAATCAGGTCCTCCTCATAGAACATCACATTGCCCTTCATCAGCTGTTTGAAAGCCACTTCAGCAAGTTTCACAATCACTTCTCTGTTGGACTGCAGGAGTTTATCTGGATCTCTCTCTTCATACTTCTGCTTCCTCATGTTGATCTGAATCAGCAGGAAGTGGATGTACATTTCAGTCAGAGTTTGAGGGATTTCTGCTTTCGGATCTTCTTCCAGGAGCTTCTGAAGCACAGTGGATGAGATCCAGCAGAAGACGGGGATGTGGCACATGATGTGGAGGCTTCTTGCTCTTCTGATGTGTGAGATGATTATATTGGCTTGATGCTCATCACTGATTCTCTTCCTGAAATATTCCTCCTTCTGAGGCTCAGTGAATCCCTGAATTTCTGTCAGACGGTGGATGTATTCGGAGGGGATCTGATTGGCTGCTGCTGGTCTGGAAGTGATCCAGATAAGAGCAGAGGGAAGCAGCTCTCCTTTCATGAGGTTTGACATTAACACACCCACTGATGAAGTCTCAGTCACATCACAAACTTTCTGAGCGTCTGAAAACATCAGTGTGATTCTGCTTTCATCCAGACCATCAAAGATGAACACAACTTTGCACTGCTCATAAATCTGTGAGTCCAGATCTTGAAGTTCAGGATGAAAGTCCAGCAGAAGTCTGTGAAGACTGTACTGATGATCTCGGATCAAGTTCAGTTCTCGAAATGGGAGCACAAACATAAAATCTACATCCTGATTGGCTTTTCCCTCGGCCCAGTCCAGAATGAACTTCTGCACAGAGACGGTTTTTCCAATTCCAGCGATGCCTTTAGTAAGAACAGTCTTGATCTGGTCTTTCTCCTCAAATCCTGCTTTAGGTGAAGCTTTAAAGATGTCACTGCAGCAGATTGAAGTGTCTTGTGAGTGTTGTGTTCTGGATGTTTTGTCCATCTGTAAAACCTCATGTTCTTCATTCACTCCTTCTCTCTCTCCCTCTATGATGTAGAGCTGTGTGTAGATGCTGTTCAGGAGGGTTACATTCTCTTGTTTGTTTCCTTCAGATAATCTCTCCCACTTTTTCTTCATGCTGGTTTTGTGGTGGTCTTTGAATCTATGAAGGACATCTTCTATTGATTGGTGAGAATCCTGTATCAGGGCTTCAGGCTCTTCCAACAGAGTGTGTGTTTTATGAATACTTTTTTTGAGGGTCAGAAGGTCAGAAACATTTATATTCTGACTGCTGTGGTTCTGATAGGTGGATACAGAGTATGATAAAGATTTGATCAGATCATATATCTCTCCCCTGCTGAAATAGAAAAGACAATAGCAACAAAAAGACAATGACAGTAATTACAATGACTAATATGACAATGACTCATAAAACACAGTTACCAGGTATCATTTTGGGAGGCACTTCTGCTTAGTATGTTGCATATTTTGGAATACATTTAATGTTGCTTCATTAAAGTTTATTAAAGTATTGTTTATTTGTAATACACTACAGTCAATTACTAAGTATACAGTATGTGACCCTGTCTGTGAAAACTCACAATTAAAATTTTTGTTGGAGATTTACTTTTTTTTTTTTTTTTTGAATCATCCTTCATAAGGTAAAAAAAAACAAAAAAAAAACATTCTTTAAAAATGTAACATTTATATTTTTATTACAAACTAAGACCATGTCAAATATTGTAATCATAGTGAAATTAATGCTTGAAATCAAACTTTGATGCTTGTTATCTCATAATGCGATTTTGAGACTTTAGCCTGTATTTCACAGAGAGGGTCCCCAATGTTTATACTAACAGGGGGTCAGAGGTCCCTGGTCCATCACTGAATTTAAGGGGTTCCATCATGGATGTGTTACTCTTCACAGACACAAAGCTGGGTTCTGGACACTTTGATCTCTGCCTCTCACTACTCCAGATACTGACAAAAGACAGACAAAAGAAGCATTTTAAAGCATAACATATGGTAAATAACCTGTATGCAACTTAGAGTTACATTTATTGCTTTACCAGAAACTTTCTGCCAAAGTTAATTAGAAATGAGGAACCTAAAATCAAATTCATCCTATCGAGGCAATAAAATTAAAATTGCTGAAATATACAAGTAACTGTTCAGAGTGCAGTCTAGAAATGAGATGAACAGAATAAACACTGAAAGAATAGAAAAAGATTAAAAAAAATTTAATGATTCAGTCAAGTACATGACAAACTTAAAGGAATTTTACTGTTTGGGAAGGTAGAGAAGATCATTCAACCAGTGAGGACATTGACATTAGTGGTTGATTAATGGTCACAATCTAACTTTGATGCTTGTTATCTCATAATTAGATTTTGAGACTTTAGCCTGGATTTCACAGAGAGGGTAACCAATGTTTATACTGACGGAGAGTCAGAGGTCCCTGGTCCATCACTGAATTTAAGGGGTTCCATCATGGATGTGTTACTCTTCACAGACACACAGCTGGGTTCTGGACACTCTGATCTCTGCCTCTCACTACTCCGGATACTGACAAAAGACAAACAAAAGAAGCATTTTAAAGCATAACATATGGTAAATAACCTGTATGCAACTTAGAGTTACATTTATTGCTTTACCAGAAACTTTCTTCCAAAGTTAGTTAGAAATGAGGAACTAAATTCATCTTAGATTCAGTCAAGTACATGAAAATTTTAAAGGAATTTTACTGTTTGGGAAAGTAGGGAAGATCATTCTACCAGAGAGGATCAGTGACAGTAAAGTTTCAGGAAAGCTATTTTGTGCCTCTCTGTGATGGTTCCATGAGACAACACTCACTAATGCTAAAATGTCTTACCTGAGGTCATAGGCAACTGCTTCATCACTGAGGTCAGAGGCCAGATTCTTCATGGGCTGATTGCAGCTTGATCCAGGAGATGGAGCGCTCATTTTAGAGTCCTGCTCTCATTTCTATTAAAAAAATAATAATAATAAAACAAAAAAAAAACTTTAGAGATGTACTAAAATGAAAATCCTGGCCTAAACCGAAACTGAAAATACTGGATGACCTTGGCCGAAAACCAAAAATACTTTTTAATAATATAATTTTTTTTTACACATTTTTAATTAATCTAAACATTTTTAATGATACTGAATTTGAAAAATACAGGCCCAATAAAATAACTACACATTTATTGAAAGTAAAACAATAACATTGGACAAAAACTGATTTGTACTAAATATCAATATATTATTTTTATTCAGTTCAACAGAAAACACTGCAACAGAATCAGATTTTACTGACTTATTTTTTTTTTTTTCAGTAATAATTATCCAAATAACGTAAGTCCCAAAAAAATCTTTTATTATCAGAGCAGAGAATATGGACTAGTGTCTGTTTAGACCTCACTGATTGGAGTGTTTTTGAAGCTGCCGCCACTGATCTGGATGAGCTCACAGAGACTGTTCATCATATATCAGTTTCTGTCAAGACGTGCATCCCTCCAGGACACATTAAACCTACAACAATGACAGACAATGGTTCACTGCAAAACTCAAACAGCTCAGTCAGACCAAAGAAGATGCTCACAGGAATGGGGACAGAGTCTTGTATAAACAGGCCAAATATTCCGAAATATCAATTTACCAATATTGTAGCTGATATTTAAACATTTAGTCAAAATCGGATATCGGTTTTGTTATATCGGATTCACCAATAAATGCTGCCATCTTGAAGATGTTTTGAAAATTGCACACAGGATCCCCATTGCAGCGCATCTGACATGAGACGAGACTACAACATTGGCATACAGGTACTTGAATTGCTGTAGTTAGTAAACTTTATTTAACATAACAGCCAGTTATGCACAAATTAGATGCTTTACATGAATGCCTGATATGTACACTGTAAAACCCGATAAGTAAACTTTACTCAAACCGTTTGAGTAAACAGATTGCCTTGATTTAAACCATGTAAGTTTTAAAACTTTGCATTTAAGTAATTAAGTGATTAACTAAGTGCTGATTGTGAATTAGTGATGAACAGCTGCTGTTAACAAACAGAATCACTGAAGAAAAGAGAAACACAAGAACTACTGCAACTGACTTCAGACACAGCCTTAGATGAAATCAACTGAAATAAAATACATGAAATCTCTCAAGATCTGATTAAACAACCCCACAAACAGCATCACCAGCTCCACTTATTAATAACCAGACTGACTTTATTTCTGTCAGACGTCTACAGAAGATCTTATTGAGAATGAACTAAGGTTTAGATGTTGATTTATTGTTTCATTTGAAGTAACCATGTTAGAGATCAGTGTTTGCTTTAGTTGGGCTCTTGACCCTTGACTTCTGTCTTAGTCTTTTCTCTGGCTGTTATAACCGTGTGTTTCTAAAACACATTTGTTGTAACTCAAAAGCTCCGAAGAAATGCCATCAGGTGTTCACCTGTACCTAGCTGTAGGTTGTTGTATCCGTGAATGAGAGTCATCAATTATTTTATTATTATTACTAAAATACCTGGAGGCGGGAAATAATACACAAAATGTTATATCCACTCTGAATTACTTGATCATTCACAAATATCAATAACATTTAGTAAAAATTAGTTGCATTGAGTTGTGTTTTAGACACTAAAAACATCCAATACTTTTTAGTCAATCACATTTTTATATTGCAATAATGAAGATTTCTATGCCACCCAGACTGGTTGCTGGCCCCATCCTGGCCACCGCTATAAAAACATCTTAGCTCCCCCAATGTTGCCAAGTGTTTTCCAAACGACTACAATATGGCATGCTCGTGCCCTGCTCACTTCAACGTATCCACTCCAAGGGAGCATGCTCGTGCCCTACGAGGGAAGGAGGGCATACCCCATAAACCGTTGGGTACACCTAGTCACAGTGAAAGCGAAACTTTGATGTATAGTGCTTAAAGCCATGTTAAAATTAAATGTTTAACGCCATACAAAGCTGTTAGAAAGCATGGAGTGAGGATTTTCTAGAAGGATAAAATAACATTTTGTACCCACCCTAATAAAACCATAGCTGCAATGTGGTACTTTATTAACTAAAATAAGTTTAATCTTAACATAAACTCGCTCACTCTACTGTTAATAGATGCACTCGAATTTTATTGAATAGTACATTTAAGTAAAATATCAATCAAACATTTGTTTGTATTTCCCCTATCGGCTTTTTGTCAAGTGGATGCGAACAGCCGATCCGCCAAAGTGACGTCACTCCCCCACTCTATTCCACATCGGTGTTTTTGCTGAGACATGTTTATTATAAAACACTGATGAAAGCATATATCTCCACTTTGTTGAATTTTATTCTTGAACAGACTGCGCGTATCAAGCAGTATAAAACATGTTTCTGTTACTCATGTAAACATTTCTGAAACGTCTGTGTAGGCATATTTGACAAATATTGCATTATATTCACTTCACCTGTGACAGAGTATGCAAACACCGTGAGCGACTACTCTCTCCAGCCGTTTGCAGGTTAGTGTAGATATCCAAACACAGCGAGAGCAGCATCACAACCGGAAGCAGAAACCGGCTTGACAGCTTCCTTCTCGACTCCGCCCCCGACTGCAAACGACTGCTCTCTTTCTTTCTGCTGCAAGTCGAACGCACCTAATATAGCGCTCTGCAATATTTCCTTCAACCTCTTTCAATTCTTTTCAACCCCTCCCCTATCAGCCAATCACTGTGTGCAGAGTACGCTTGCTGACATCATCCATAGCAACGAGGTTCATAGCCACTGATCTATAATATAGAATATATATAGATCAGTGTTCATAGCCCTTCTCTCTTAACAGTTTGTCTCAGCAGCCTTGTGAATATGTTTTAAGATAAAACTCTTATCTAAAAAACTTTTACTGCTGTTTAGGATAACTTATATTAAGGGTAATGTAAAATATTTTTTGAATAAGGCCCTGGTTGTTTTTTACTCGCGTTTATGCAACAGAATTACCCTTACGAAAATTAACCATGGTTTTACCACAAATAAAACCAAAAAACCATGGTTACTGTAGTTAAACCATGGTAACCACAAATTAACCATGGTTTTGCTATATTAACCATAGTTTAACCATGGTATTTGTAGATCTGTGGTTTTACAAATGGCAGTCAATACGCCAAAAAACCATGGGTTACTACAGTTTTACTATAATAAAACCATGGTTATTTTTCGTAATACTGCTTAAATGTTGTTTCTAGCAATCACGAACAAGGCTACTTGTGCAAATTACCTGTTAGGGAGATGTATAAAACTCTGTTGACGTCGCAATGATCTAAACACATAAAACTCTCTCTCTCTCCGTATATGTGTTTGTCTAAGGCTATTTCTGATATCAAAAGTAAATATGAAAAACAGATCATAAAGGCACTTTTAATCATCGCATTGACGTCATTTTAGTCAGTTTGTCGAAATGTAGGATTCTGTTTTAAAAATTAGCTTGTAACTTCCCAGCCGGCACATGACCGACCTTCAACGTTGAAATATGGTTGAAATAAGGTCAGTTGTGGTTTCAACGTTGAAACAACGTTGATTCAACATTTAAAGCTGAATGGTTGAAAAACATCCAGCACATGACCAACTTTCAATGTTGAAATATGGTTGAAATAAGGTCAGTTGTGGTTTCAACGTTGAAACAACGTTGATTCAACGTTTAAAGATGAACTGTTGAAAAACTTCCAGCACATGACCAACTTTCAACATTGAAATATTGCTGAAATAAGGTCAGTTGTTTTAATGAAACAACGTTAAAAATGTTTAATGCTAAATGGTAGAAAAAGGTTAACAAGCTTTTAAATTATTTATATTAAATTATTTAAATTAATTATTATTTGAATAGCATTTAAAAATATTTTAGTCATGATACCTATTCTAAAATCTAAAGGTATATGTTAAATATTATCATTATTAACAACAATAAAACTATACATTTCGCTGCTTTATCACACTGAAACAACTCCCATTGGTAGTTTTATTTTATTACTTCTATCATGATTGGTTAATCTGGCTGTCATTCAGGAAACTGGACAATGAATCGGTTCGCGCTTTTCTACATTTAAAAATATGACCGTTGTTGTCGTCTTTCTGTGAGTGAGGCGGCTAACTGTGAGCTGCTGCTCGTTATAACTGACTGTTCTATCGGTCCCGAATTATTTCATATTTGCCTGTACATTTTTTATTTATTTTGAGCGAATTTGAGTCGTGACCTGTCAATGGAGAACAAAAACTGTGAACACAAGAAAGGTCAGGTGTTCTGCGAGGTCCTGAAAACATCCTGTCAAAATGAGGTAAGAAAATCGCTAACTTTATCTTTATTATATTTTGAAAATAATAAAGTATTACCAGAGTTTACAAATGGGTAGTTAAAAGGACATGTAACCTGCAGATAAATAAATACCCGTGTGTCTATTTTTGAATTGCTTTATCACAGCTGATCAAGTTAGATGCTCACCTAATGTGTTACTGGTGAGTTATGTGTTAATGTCTGTCTTTTAGAGATTTTCCCATATTTTCCTGATATGAATCCCATGCATTAGGTGTGTTATATATGTTTGTATTCTTATAATAGTTTCAAAGTGTTTTCTGCAACATATAAGTGCAAATGTCGGTATTTAAATAATATAATTTTAATGAATTAATGAAAATGAAAAAAAAAAAAAGGATTGTTTAAAGCCATGGTTCTCAAAGTGTCAGGCCCCCTCTAGTTGTTATGCAGGTGAATCACTAAATTAAACTAATTAATGTTAATACATTTTAACTTAATCTTTGAGTAAGTTTTTTTTTTTTGCACATTTAAGTATGTTACAGTTAAAGTACAGTACAGTTTTGTAACTTTTGTTACATAATTACATTTAAAATTAAATTTTAATTTAAACTTTTTTTTCATTTACCTGTGTATGTAAGCACAGTTGTAGTGTTAATGTTCAAACTGTATTGACCATGGTAAAGTGTCTGACAATTAATTTTCTTATTAGAATAAAACTGCCTCATTTTTTAACTGTAGAGCTGTAGCTGAATAGTTTGGCCTACTACGCTGCTGAAATGTAATGTTGGTCATTATGGTGCAACTTAATATTTAATAACAAATATTTTCTGAAGTGGTACTTATAAAAAGTTTGAGAATCAATGGTTTAAAGAAATGGTATAATATGAAATCCTGCTTTTTAAGAACTTTTCAGTAAACCATTTCTTATTTCCCCTTGTAGAGTCATCAAGGATCCAGCTTGTTCTTGAAACATTGGTAAGAAATTGTTCATCTGCTTCATTGCACTGTCACTTCTGCTAGAGATGCTTTGACCTTTTGTGATAGGTTTTGATTGTGCTTAGTTTAATAAAAATGTACTGAATTTGATTTGACTTGTTTTACTACACTGTAATGTTAGTGTTCTGATTAAAACAGTGTAACTGGGGGCTCTGAAAACACTGCTTGTGAATAATTTGTTAATATTGTAAATTTTCATCTGAATACATTAAATAAGTGTTTAATGAGTAGTGTTGTCCACTTTGTTTCCAACCTCACTGTTACTGAACTGTAAAGTGAAAATATTGTGTGATTTATTTTGCATTCAGTTTTCAGTTAAATATATTTCGCAATATCAAAGTTATTGTCAAACATTGTGAACATACCTAAACAAACTGGTTAAATCTTATGTTCCCTCCAGAAGTTTGCCCTCTGCAAGTGAACGACGCCTTGTGGTGCCATCCCAAAGAGGTTCATAATCACTCTCAAGGACCTTTTCCTGGACTGTGCCCAGCTGGTGGAATCACCTCCCAATCTCAATCCGAACTGCTGAGTCTTTACTCATTTTCAAGAAACATCTTAAGACTCATCTTTTTCACCAGAACTTAACCAACTAATGCTAGCACTTTTCCTTCTTTTCTTGTCTTTTATATATATAAAAAAACCTGGCTATGTGTTTTGTACTAGACTAACTGAGACTTGTCATAGCACTTGTATCCTGTTGTTGTTCGCTTGTACACCTGACTGCTTCTGTTCTTCTCATTTGTAAGTGGCTTTGGATAAAAGCGTCTGTAAAATGATTAAATGTAAATGTTTATACAGGACGGTACAGAAAGTGCACAAGTGGGAGAGAGTGGAGGGGACGGCGTCAGAAAGGACCGAGCGCTGGGACACTTTCAAGGATCACCCGAAGCACAAGCACACTGTATACACTAAGGCTGCTGGTTCTAACATTTTAGAGTGCCCTGCGGTAGAAATCTCTTTCTGCATTCCCCACGGTAAAGAAGACACAGTCCGGGGGGGTTCCCATTAGAAATCAACTGGTGGAAGGTTCCCTTCTCGAACTGTTCAACACATTTTCACTGCACAAATGTACACAACTCTTGTAATGAGACACATTACTCAAACATGTTTTTGACAGAAACTGTAGGTTTCCACCAAAATAAAAGATCCACTGGTTTCAGTCATAAAAGTACAAGGGTTTGTCTTGTAAGTGCTGAAAAAAATATGCATTTATGTGCCAAATTATTTCACAAAAACCTTTAAATATTATTGTATTTGGATTGTTCTACTACATGTTTTTAGCATTACCTCCATGCATACTCTGCATAATAAAGTGTGGGATTATTTTCATCTGTTTTATACAGTATGTTTCCAAAATTAAACTGCTGTTTGACAATTTTGAGCATGTGGTAGTTTATTGAAGTTGTTTGTAAAGCCATTGCTGCCAGTCATTAGATTTTTAGCCTTGCATGTACATTGTTGATCTAAATGCCAACTAGGATCTAGGTGTATTTACACACGGTGCAAGGTACGACGGGGAAACAACGTCGTGTTATCAACGCTGATTAACTTTTCAAAATCAACACCTCATTCAGCTTTCATCCCAGGGCTGCAGCACGACCCTAATTCACCCATAATGCAGGTAAGACGGTGAAACAGCGTCGCGATTTCAACGGTGAATCCACGTCGTGATTTCAACGTTGATCCAATTTGCAAAATCGAAAGGTTATTCAACGTTGATTCAACGTCGGGATTTCAACCATACATCAACGTCACGATTTCAACGGTGAATCAACGTCGTGATTTCAACGTTGATCCAATTTGCAAAATCGAAAGGTTTTTTCAACGTTGATTCAACCATGGTACCTGACGTTGTTTCAACGTTGAATCAACGTTGAAATGCCGGCTGGGTTAGCCTAATGAAGGGCAAAACATATAGCCGATTTTATAAATGAGGAATAAAGTCTGATCTTACCCGAAAATATGCAGCTGATTAAACACTCCAGTGTTAATAGGTTAATGCCTCGAAATAGCGGTTCTGTTTATTGTAGTACTTTCGGTATTACCGGGTCCTCGTTTATTATGTGCGGACTGTAACAGGAAGGGGGCGTTACTGCCTCGTTTCCGTCTTTCTTTTCTCTTTTTTTTTTGTGGCATACCACACCATACCTATGCCTCATTGGCCGCTCGACCGCACGTCAACGTCGCCGCCATATTGCTCCGGTCAACTCTCCGTCACACTTTTGGACAGAAGAAAAACGTACTTGACTCATCGGCAGCTTGGGGGTCTACAAACCGTCCCACAGTAATAAAAACAAATCTCGGGGTATATCTTCCACAGGTAAGACTGAACTTTTTTTTTTTTTTTACATAATGTTGTTTTAATTAATTGATATGTAGCCGATAAATAGTGATATCGCTAGTTAGCTGTCACTTAATTAAAGTTTAAATGCATTTTTATTAAGTTTTAACTGATTGTAGTTCATATCATGAAGTATGTTATGTTATGAGCACAGTATGTACAGTGAGCAAAGATAACTGTCAGGGTTAGGAATGGAGCTTAAGTGAACATTTATTTATATAGCACCTTTCAAAACAAAGTTACAAAGTTATTTACAATACAACAATCAGTACAGTAACAAAATACACACACAAAAAAAAAAAATACCATAAAAATTAAGAAAAGTCATGCAATAAAAACTTGTCCTAAAAGAGACTTAAAAGAGGATACAGCAGTAGCTTAATATCCCCAGGCAGGGAGTTCCATAGCTCATAGATTTTTTTTCTTTTCTTCAAAAAAGGACACTTACAAACTGTAAAAGGAGACTAAATGAGCCCATGTATGTATACAGTGCAATATTAAAGAGCCTTTCTAAATTTTTACATCAGTTAAAAACCTCATAATCATGAACACAATTAACTTTGTAACAACACACCCAAATACAGTAACAGCAATAATGTGCATACAAGGATTTAAGTCTTGAAGATATAAAATAAATTCAGCACAGAAAACGTGATCCACCTACTATACATAATCCATTCGATTTATTTGTTATTAAATAAACTTGCGTTTCACTAGATTGCCCTTTATTCAAGCCTTCGGTTTACCCACGCTCATAACATTAGCACAGAATCAAATTTAAATAAAAAATATAATCAGTTCAGAATCAATCACCAAAAGAACCAATTCAGTTCAGATGCACTGTGTGTCAGTCGGCTTCACGTTGTATCACCCATGCTCATTATCAACAGCTCTTTGGTTTTCAAATCGGATGCGTCCGACAAAAACGGTTCTTGATTCAGTGTACTTGTGACCCGAAAACCGATGCAACGGGTTCTTGACTCGAAAACGAGAACCAAGCTAACCAGCACGTGCTGCAGTTCAGTATCAGCGTTGTTTGAGCTCAAGAAGCTAGTTTTTAGAAATCAGCGCAGTATAAGTCAAAGACTATTGTATATTGACAAAGTTGTGGCTCAACAATGATTTTATGTTATTGACATCTTAAGGCTAATAATAAATCTGTTCGCAATGGATACAGGCCTATTTATGAAGTTGACTTTATTTGCTATAAGAACTAATATGGTGGTAATTAGCCTAGGCTATTTTGTAATGTCATTAAAGTGAATTGGCAATCACTTTTGATAACGAAAATCTGGCAAACAATTTGGCTCTAAATGGCTTATCTATCTATAAATGACGAACTATGGCAATGATCCAACGTGTCCTTGTATTGAATCAAAGACGGCGTCGGTTTTTGGCAAAACTTAAGCCCTTTTGACATCTTGCCTGACGAGGCTATATTAAAAAAATAAAAATTAGCTTCCCAAGACAACTCATTATGGAGCTGCTGGACCTTCTCAGACCTGCGCTTGCTGCCAGGATAACGCGGCAGAATTTTGCTTTAAGCCCTGAAGTCCAGCTGCTTGCAGCGCTAAGGTTTTTTGCTACAGGGAGAGGGCTACGGACTGTAAAAAGTGATTCTCCATATTTACTCAATAAAATTGTGACAACAGATTACAAGCAATATTATTAATAAAATTTAACACATTAGAATTAATAAGAATTAACCATTCAAAATGAGTAGAATAAAATGAAAAAAACAAAAAGTAAAATTTACACAAAAATATTGATTTCATTGGACAAAGAAACAAACAAACAAAAAACATTATGCCAAAGAATACTATGTTATGCATGCAAGGCCAGTAGTTGGCGATCATGAAACACCCTGTGAAAACATTATATGCATGCACATGATGTCAACCTTTTTACAAATTCACATTTTTGTTGCTTACATAGATATGATACAGGCATCATGTTCAAAAGGTTGTGGCCTTGCATGCATAACATAGTATTCTTTGGCATAATGTTTTTTGTTTGTTTGTCCAATGAAATCAATATTTTTGTGTAAATTTTACTTAATTTTTTCATGTTATTCTACTCATTTTGAATGGTTAATTCTAATTAATTCTAATGTATTAAATTGAATTAATAATATTGCTTGTAATCTGTTGTCACAATTTTATTGAGTAAATATAGAGAATCACTTTTTACAGTGTAGGTGCCATTTTATACATTGCTTCCCGACCATATTCTGTCTCTAACTCTCTCTCTCTCTGTTCATAAGTTGCTTTTTTTGAAAACATTAACCAATGGCAATCATTACTGTATTAAACAGAAGTAACTGCAGCTGCTTGCCAATCAATTCTGATTGTAAAGTATCTTACCATTAATATAAAAGTGTATTAAATAATTTTTATAAGTCGTTAAACCCATGTCAAGAAGCGGCACAAGCGGCACAACAGGATAAGGAGGGTGGATGATTATCGAGGGATACCCGGTTCGTCTAACCGTCACAACATATCATGTGAACATATTACTGACCATTTCATAATTTAATTTATAGTCTATATTTTACTGATAACTTAAACTATGTTAAAATAAATGTTACTGCAATAATTTGAGGAATGTTTCATTTGCATAGAACGTGTTGTCTTTTTTAACGCTGTATTGCACCTTCGCGTGAAGTGGAAAATCGATTCCTGAGCAATCGATGCCAACTAATTCAGCACCTTCACTTTAGACAGTGCTCTCGTAACGTCGGACGTAAGAGGCAGCGTGCTAAGAAGCTTCCTAAGGGACACTTTGGGGGAACACACTTAAGAACATAAACAACTTTGGTAAGATATATTTTTAGAGTCTAAGAGTGAGCGTTATCGGGGAACCAGGCCCTGAGCTACTATAGTATTAATTAAAAATAAACTGACATTAGGAATCAATCTCTTGTTCTCCTTATGTTTCTATATGCATGTTAACACAATTCGGCAGCAAATGAAAACTAACGGCAGGATGTGGTTTTTCCCAAAAAAATTGTTTTTACTTCAATTTCAGTTTAATAATAAATAATTGAAGTCACATAAATCACTGTTTACACAACTCATTTATATTACATTGCTCATTTGTATTGCACTGCTCATTTATATCACATTTCTCACTTATATGACACTGCTCCCCTACTATCCATATGCATCTTTCACCTTCTCCGAGAGATGATGCATGTCGGTGACACCTGTAGTTGTCCATGCAATGTCTGTCACACTCTCGCGATGGCACAAAATGCAGCGGTAAATGAGCAGAATAAACCGTCAGCTATTTCACAGCCTGCAAGCCTTTTTCTCCACTCATACCACTCCTAGAAAATTCTTGTTTATATGACTTTGCGCCCTTTGTGGATACTTGTTTGATGTTTAAATTTGGTTTTGGTGGTCTTAATTCTTTAATTGCCAATTAATCCTAATAGCTACGATGAATCAATGGTATTTCTTTCAATGACACGATAGAATTAATCTACACTGAAAGAACTGTTTTTTTGTTTTTTTTTATAAAGATATTAAAGTAGTTTCTCATTTTGTAGTTTTTCATTTTTTCTTATTTTTTAAATTCCAAATAGTTTTTAAATATTATTGGATGTCACCATTCCCACCAGTCGTTGCACAAGTTATGCACATTGACGAAAGCATGTTAGTGCGAGCCCTCCCGGAACTCATTGAGATTGCATTGCAGTGCCTGCAGTTATTTTTAATTATAAATAATTATTATAAGTCACAGTAAACATATGTTAAATTATTATTGTTGTTGTTATTATCATTATTTTCAATATTTCTTTACCGCTAACAAAAAAGCCAATTTGCTGCTTTCTGTATCTGTTAATTGAAAATAAACTAGACAACAGTATTTTGTGTCATGTTTGAAAATGCTTTTGAGTTTAAGTGGTACCCGCTGGCCCAATTTATGAGCAGCCTAACTTACAATTGTCCTGATGGCCACTCGGGGCCACACCTCCAACTTTTATTTTCCCATTAGTCTTAAATGATACTAATACTACTACTACTAATAATAATAATACAAACACACACACATACTTCACCCTGTAAAACTTGCACTCTCTATTCACATTTTAAAACTTTTATTTTTCTATTCTATCTTCTTACTTTCTTTTCATTATATGTATATGTATATATTAGGGATTTGACAATATCTCATGGTACGAGATCTCAAAATCTGAGGTGTCCCGCAAGATCCAGCGATTTTCGCGAGAACCTCATATCCTCCCAGAACATTTTGCAGTTTACATTAGAGTTGCACAGTTAATTGTTTAAAGATCGCAATCTCATTTTAATCAAACATAACAATCTTATTCCTGAAAGACAATGATTCAGCTATGTCTTATGACTATTTCACATCGCAAGTGTTAGTGGAGCTTTTTGTAGCTGCCATGTTAATGAATCATTAATGCTGCAGCTGATCCAGAAAGAGCAACACAAAAAGCATTTTCAGCCACACATAATTTCTGTGTTACAGACATTTAATTAACATAAGTACTGGGATAAAAGTTCATAGCATGGGTATAAACACTTATTCCCTATAGTAGCCTTCGAAACTAAAGTATCTTAACACGTGTATGTATTGTCACGTTTATACTCTTCCTTTTTAAATTTTGTTCAAATTAATATATTTTTTAAAGACTTAAGCAGTGAAAATGTTTCAAAACAACTAGTAAATTATTTTGTTTAGTTTTCAAATCTTTTTTCTTCAGAATTGTGAGATAATCATGATATCCAATTTGTATATATACGATGTGTGACTTGACACAAACCTGTTTCTGAGCTCCACAAGCAGTCATTTTGACCTCAGTGCTTGATGTTTGCTCTAATATGCATTATCAGCTATTAGACCTTTTATTAAGGTATGTGTGTCTTTCCAAATCATAACCATTCAATTGTATTTGCCACAAGTTAACTTCACTTGAAGTGTAGTAACATCTATAAGCAACATGAAGTTAACTTCACTTGAAGTGTAGTAACGTCTATAAGCAATATGAATGCTCCTGAGCTAAATTTCAACTGTCCCAGATAAGGGTGTGCATACTTATGCAATGGAATGCAAAGATGTTGAAAAATGTTTTTAGCTTTAGCATTATGTGTGATGTGGGGAAAAAGTAGTTAAAAGCAGCTTAACATAAGGCAGCAACATAAAAAAGTGAAAAAATTAAGGGGTATAAATACTTTCACAAGGCACTGCATAAATAAATAAATAAATGATAGTATTTAAGCCTGACAAGAAAGCTATAAACAATTATTAACCGATGGCAATTCAATTGCTAATGTATCCATAAAGGGGTGTGATCTCACCACAAGATCATTTATTCTGACACAAAGACAGTGAGGACTCATAAACTCTGAACCCAGCATATAGGGGTTCAGTGAATGTGGTGTTGAATGTGTGTATGTGTGTAAGTGTCTGTGTGTCAGAGACACTGAAGTAAGACAGAGTGCCAGCCGACACATCCACATACACTCCTACTCTATTAGAGGATGAACAGCTCAGTATGTCAGTTTTCTTCTTCTCGTGCCAGGCAGTGTATCTCTTTTCAGTGCAGTACAGACTCCAGGATTTATCATTGAATCCAAACCAAAAGTCAGTTCCACTTTTTTCTTTGATCCTTTTATATGCCACTGCTACATGGACCCAGCCGCTCCACTCAACCTCCCAGTAACAGCGTCCAGTCAAACGTTCTTTACATAGAACCTGCTCCTGATGATCAAATCTCTCTGGATGATCAGGATACAGCTGATTCTCTTTGACATAAGTTACCTTCCTGTATCCCTCAGAGAGGATGAGTTGAGTGTGTGCTGTGTTTGGATCCAGTGTGAGATCACAGGCATCTGAACACAAGAAGAGGTGAAAATTACAACTAGAGTTTTACACGTGTTAGTATTTGTCTGTGTGAAATAGGGGAAAACTTACATTTTCTCAGTCCTTGTGTGATTCTATAATTTTCTGCATGATCCACACTAGAAAGAAACATATATTAAACACAACATGTTTAAACTGGATCCAGAGAGAGAAGAGCTAAAAGCTTTACTAATATTAGCTACATATTATTTTGTTTGGTTGTCTAATGTTTTGTTTTCAGAATCGTGGGATAACCATGATCTATATTCTAAACATCAATTATCCAGTCATAGCTTGAAAAATACATAATACAGTATTGTTCAAAATAATAGCAGTACAATGTGACTAACCAGAATAATCAAGGTTTTTCGTATATTTTTTTATTGCTACGTGGCAAACAAGTTACCAGTAGGTTCAGTAGATTCTCAGAAAACAAATGAGACCCAGCATTCATGATATGCAAGCTCTTAAGGCTGTGCAATTGGGCAATTAGTTGAATTAGTTGAAAGGGGTGTGTTCAAAAAAATAGCAGTGTGGCATTCAATCACTGAGGTCATCAATTTTGTGAAGAAACAGGTGTGAATCAGGTGGCCCCTATTTAAGGATGAAGCCAACACTTGTTGAACATGCATTTGAAAGCTGAGGAAAATGGGTCGTTCAAGACATTGTTCAGAAGAACAGCGTACTTTGATTAAAAAGTTGATTAGAGAGGGGAAAACCTATAAAGAGGTGCAAAAAATGATAGGCTGTTCAGCTAAAATGATCTCCAATGCCTTAAAATGGAGAGCAAAACCAGAGAGACGTGGAAGAAAACGGAAGACAACCATCAAAATGGATAGAAGAATAACCAGAATGGCAAAGGCTCAGCCAATGATCACCTCCAGGATGATCAAAGACAGTCTGGAGTTACCTGTAACTACTGTGACAGTTAGAAGACTTCTGTGTGAAGCTAATCTATTTTCAAGAATCCCCCGCAAAGTCCCTCTGTTAAAAAAAAGGCATGTGCAGAAGAGGTTACAATTTGCCAAAGAACACATCAACTGGCCTAAAGAGAAATGGAGGAACATTTTGTGGACTGATGAGAGTAAAATTGTTCTTTTTGGGTCCAAGGGCCACAGGCAGTTTGTGAGACGACCCCCAAACTCTGAATTCAAGCCACAGTACACAGTGAAGACAGTGAAGCATGGAGGTGCAAGCATCATGATATGGGCATGTTTCTCCTACTATGGTGTTGTGCCTATTTATCGCATACCAGGGATCATGGATCAGTTTGCATATGTTAAAATACTTGAAGAGGTCATGTTGCCCTATGCTGAAGAGGACATGCCCTTGAAATGGTTGTTTCAACAAGACAATGACCCAAAACACACTAGTAAACGGGCAAAGTCTTGGTTCCAAACCAACAAAATTAATGTTATGGAGTGGCCAGCCCAATCTCCAGACCTTAATCCAATTGAGAACTTGTGGGGTGATATCAAAAATGCTGTTTCTGAAGCAAAACCAAGAAATGTGAATGATTTGTGGAATGTTGTTAAAGAATCATGGAGTGGAATAACAGCTGAGAGGTGCCACAAGTTGGTTGACTCCATGCCACACAGATGTCAAGCAGTTTTAAAAAACTGTGGTCATACAACTAAATATTAGTTTAGTGATTCACAGGATTGCTAAATCCCAGAAAAAAAAAATGTTTGTACAAAATAGTTTTGAGTTTGTACAGTCAAAGGTAGACACTGCTATTTTTTTGAACACACCCCTTTCAACTAATAGCCCAATTGCACAGCCTTAAGAGCGTGCATATCATGAATGCTGGGTCTTGTTTGTTTTCTGACAATCTACTGAACCTACTGGTAACTTGTTTGCCACGTAGCAATAAAAAATATACTAAAAACCTTGATTATTCTGGTTAGTCACATTGTACTGCTATTATTTTGAACAATACTGTATATCTGGCATCTTACTACTACTATTAGTACTGTTTCTAATATTAAAATGTAGACTAGGATGTAAAATGTACAATCTTACAGACTCTCTGTAGTACATTATCATGGATTTGGTACAGTTATAAGGCATTATAATGCTGCTTCTCAAACCCATTTTGCAAAGTTCTGCAAACCACACCCCAATCACCAATCACAGGATTCAGAATGACAGTAACCCAGGGCACAGTGCAGTATGAAAAGCCATAAAGCCTGTTTAGACCAACAAAAAACAATGTGTGCAAATAGTAAAAATCTCTTTACACTTATATATACTACTAACATTATACTTATGTTGATAGATCATCCTAAAATAATAATGGCATGCAAAGTTATACACTGTAAATGAAGTGACATTCAGCCAAGTATGGTGGTGAACCATACTCAGAATTTGTGCTCTGCATTTAACCCATCCGAAATGCACACACACAGAGCAGTGAACACACACACACACACACTGTGAGCACACACCCGAAGCAGTGGGCAGCCATTTATGCTGCGGCGCCCGGGGAGCAGTTGGGGGTTCGATGCCTTGATCAAGGGCAACTAAGTCGCCCGAGACTAGAACTCACAACCCTTCGATTGGGAGTCCAACCCACTAACCATTAGGCCACGACTTCCCCGTCATAGTTTAATAAATAAATAGTTAAAAAAAGAACTATTTAAAAAAAACAAAAAAAAAAAAACAATGGTCAATGACTGGCAGAAACATCTCCCAAACGAAAACTGTAAAATTAAGGAAAAATGTATATTAAAAAATGTTTTACAAAAATAAATAAATAAAATAAACACTGTTACTTTATATATATTTTCTGGGTTATTATTGTGATACATTGTCTATAAAACAAATCTCTTGTAGTCAACCATTAGCTAGCAACAGCACACATGTATGAGCTAATGTAACTACTGTATCACTGCATCAGAAACTACACAGTTATAAATAAAGCAACATGGAACAAAACATCAATGTTTATTGGTCTTTTCCTGGATTGAAGCACACAAAAATCATTTAAATCCCAGCAGAACATGAAACACTAACAGATATCTATAGATCACAGCATCTTAATTTATTACAATCCAGTCTGGCTTTATTTATTTCATACAAAAACTTCTTATTGAGAATTAACAGCGGTTTAGATGTTGGTGTTATATTGAAAATAATAACGTTTTTGTGAAGATAAGCATTTGCTTTGTGTGTATTTAAGGAAAATCTGATCAGGGGACTTTTCAGTCATCATATAGTGGCCTGATTCACTAACTAATCTATGCCCATATTGTCCATTTATTCATTTCACATGATTGTGTGATCATTACTTTTTTAAAATGTGTGCCAGTCGATTACGCACAAAAATCATAATCATTGTGGTATCACACTCATCCAGGATACAGAATGTTTGTTCCTTTACCCTCTGGTACGAGGTACAGGGCATTTAGATCCAGGACAAATACGTTACAGAACATTTTTTTAAATACCTGTATCTGTCCTAACATATCCTATTATTACTTTACAATTTAAACAGTTATTAAAGATGGTGAAAGGGCATGCAATATATGTATTTTAATAATAATAATGTAATTTTTATAATGTTATTCTAATGTTCAATATGTTTCTAGAGGTTTTTATGTCACTCAAGGTGTAAGCTTTAATCATTTGTTTAATGTTTTGAGAGCTTGCCACTCTAAATTTGTATTCAGAAAATGATAAATAAAGGTAAATTTAAGTCATGGTTTTAGAATACTACTAAAATCCTGTCCTGCTTTGATATTTTGAAAGTTTTGAAAGTCATTATATAGAAAGTACTTGCACAAAATCACGTGGACTCATAGACATAAATAATCTGTGTATGAACCTCAATAATGGTGACAACAAAACATTCAAGTAAATAGATCAACTCTGAATATCATAAAACAAGCTACAAAAGTCACACAAAAAAACTTTTGCTGATTGTCACCATTGAGATTCATGTGCTGATTCTTGATGTTCATGTCAAAAACACAGCTGAAATCACTTTCTATAAAATTAATTACAAATAAATCAGAAAGTTAGACTGTCACAAAATCTCAAGACTACTGTAGATAATACAATACTAGCAGCTGATATGCTCAGACATAAAACATATGATGAGATTATTAAATCAGATCATTGCATGATAATTGAATCTTCATCAATAAGTAACCAAGTTCATCAGATCAGATATCCTTGAGCAACATTCACTATAGCAAACGTTATTTAGAAACACAGTTACCGTAGCCAAAGAAAAACTGACGTTAAAAAGTCAAGGGTCAAGAGCCCAACTAAAGCAAATGCTTATCTCCTCAACGGTGACTTCAAACATCACTATTTTCAATAAAACATCAACATCTAAACCTCTGTTAATTCTCAATAAGAAGTTTTTTATGAAGGAAGAAAAGTCAGACTGGTTTGTAATTAGTGAAAATGCTGAGATCTAGAGAGATTTGTTAGTGTTTAATGTTCTGTTGCTAACAGAAATTAGATTTTTTGAGAAATTTAGAATTTTTTAATAAATGTAAAACAAAAACAGTAAAGGTGTTAATTTTGTAATAATTTAAGAAATACCTGTAAATTAAATGGTTTTACTTTAATTTTAAGATTTTTAATAATTCAAGAAATATCTCTAAAATAACAGTTGCTCCTAATGTTGTCAGCTTGTTTAAATAATTAGACTTTACATTTAGATTTAGTTTTATGTTTGCCAGCTGTTTCTGCAAGTTATTTGTCATCTAATGGTTTTGTTATTGTATTAATTACAGATTATTTTTGTAATTTTACCTATATTTGTATGTAACTGAAAACAGAAAAATCCTGTACAAAAATACAGATTTGTTTTTGTATAAAAAATGTGATTCACTGTAATTTGTGATGAATGCTATAAGGTAAAATAACAGATGAGTAGTCAATTTAGAAAATTTTACAGAAAAGAAACGGAAAACAACCTGAAAAAAATCATATATTTTCAGTTAAATTTTGATATTTCTAACTGTGTAGAAAATTACTTATGAATCTTAACCCACCAAATTGGTAAGTGAGTTGATAATATTTCCTACCATAGTAAATGTTTACCTGCATTTGGTGGGTTGACCAGATTCATTTTTTAACCCTGAACTTAACTGAGATTAGCAGTATTAGTGATCTTGAGTAAAACCACTTTACTCCCAACATACTTGAGTGTCTCCAGCTTATAATTTGGATTCTCCAGTTTGTGTTTGAGCAGCTGGACTCCTGATGGTCCTGGGTGATTGTAGCTCAGATCCAGCTCTCTCAGATGTGAGGGGTTTGAACTCAGAGCTGAAGACAAATAACCACAGCCTTCCTCTGTCACCATACAGCCAGACAACCTGCAGATACACAGTCATATTCCACAGACACACATTAACTGTCAGATCTACAAACATTAGTATGACCAGCTGACTATATGTATATATATTATATGTTTTTAAACACCTCAGTATCTCCAGCTGACAGTTTAGTCTCTTCAGTCCATTGGAGAGCAGCTTCACTCCTGAATCCTGCAGGTCATTGTTACTTAGATCCAGTTCTCTCAGGACAGAGTTTGAAGATTGGAGAACTGATGACACAATTTCACAGGACTGACCAGTTAGATTACAACCAGCAAATCTAAAGGATAAAACATAAAATAAAAGATGTTAATGACTCTAGACTTCCCTCTGGTCACTCTTTTGCGATTCTTGATTCAAATTTGCGATCTTGGTGTCACGTTTTACAGAAAAAGATTATTGTTTGTTTTGCTTATATCAATAGACCTTTCACTTTTAAGACTAAAACAAAAGATGGATTCATTGCTATTCTTAATTAAAAAGCACAACTACAAGAAAACAGTAAGCTGCAGTGATAAACTATTTTTACACAATGTTTATTAACAAAAAATAATGAGATGATTCATGGCATAGGCCTACAACACATGCCGTACTATATAGCAAATAATAAATTACAGAATGTTTAGCAAACACTGTGGAATCAAATAAATAAAAAAGAAAGCCTCCATAGTCAATCCTCAATATTCATGTAATTTTTGCCACATGCACCTTTACACATGTACTAAAATGGCAAGAATAAACCAGGCTCTAAACCTGAAGCGCTCACACTGAAAACATCTCTCTTCATGTGATCAGTGAAATCTGACTCCTGCTAAGGCTCTGAAACATGCTGTATGGAGCAGTCGCTTTGGAGCAGTGCAGACCATGCTCTTGCAAAAATGTGAATTTGTGCAACCCCCTTTGGTTCCTTACTGCCACACCTAGTTCTTGTTCTAAGTGGGTCTTCGGCATAGGAGGCAGGAGCACTAACAAGGAGGTTAAAGACTGCAGCCACTAGCATCTGTTGCTAGTGCACTTCTTGAGATCAGGGGAGTGAGGTTTACCTGCACCTAGGGGTGGGCAATATGACCAAAATCTTATATCACTATATACATCTTTAGTTATTTATAGTTAATTTTTCTTTTAATAAGATTTTTTATATTAATATTTGATACCATATAATTTTCCTAATCTTTCTCACCAATGTCAATATCAAACTAACACAAGAAAATAATAATAATAATAATAATAATACTAATAATAAAACTCAAGCTCACTGGAGATACGTAAACAGTCAGTGATGAAATAAGAACAGGAAACTAATTACAAGCAATAGGACAAAAACTACAATAAATAAGAAATTCATTGTGTAAATAAACTAGTCTTCACTTTGCAAGTTGTTTCTATCTATCTATCTATCTATCTACACATAATCATTAGCATTATTTATTTATTTTCATCTTATTGTAGTTAGAAAAGTGATTAAGTGAAAAGCAGTTAAGAGATTTTCATGACGAATATTGGACAGCTTCCCCTTTAAGACCGATGTCCGGATCCAATATACTGTTACATATGCGCTTTCTCTCGCAACTGTTTACACTCCCTTAAGACCTAAATTACTGTGTTATGAGGATACTTGCATTTGGATGCATTAAAGTGTTAAAGAAATTGTGCGCATCATTGGAAATGATGTACTCCATATTTAAAGAGAGAGGCCGGCATTTCTGTTGTTTTGTTTGTGACATCCTTTGCGGGAAATGCCGGCACAAGGGTGCTCACAGTGCTTAATCACATGTCACACCAGAACCATTTTTAGAACTAAAAGATAGAAATTACCCATGGTTTTGGTTATTTCGGAATAAGAACCAGTTATCGGTTCCCAAACACTACTAATAACATATATTGTTTGGTTTCCTCAGTTGTGGTATTGCCGGCCCGAGACTCAAACCCACAACCTTAGAGTTAAGAGTTAAACTCTCTAACCATTAGGCCACAACTTCCCCATTTAGGATGTTCAATTAACCTAACCTGCATGTCTTTGGGCTGTGGAAGGAAACCAGAGCACCCAGCGTAAACTCACGCAGATACAGGGAGAACATGCATCTGAGAACATCACTGTGCCTTCACTCACAGGGCTTTTCTGCAGTTGATCACAGCTGGTATGAGTCTTCTTCTCCCCTCATCTGATGTGTTGTATTTCTTGAGGTCGAGCTCATCCAGTGGCTCCTCTAACACCTGAAGCATGTAGGCGATGGTTGAGCAGTGAGCAGGAGAGAGTTTCTTCTCTGAGTGTTTGTCTGAATTCACAAACTCCTGAATCTCTGTGGACAGAGTCTGATCTTTCACTTCCAGCAGACAGAGGAACAGATTGATGGATCTTTCAGTGGAGAGTCCATGTCCATCTTTGATCTTCTCTTTAATGTACTGTGTGGTTCTCCTGATACTCTCTGAGCTGTTCTCTGTGTGTGTCAGTAGATCCTGTAAGAGTCTCTGATTGTACTCCAGTGAGACGCCCAGCAGGAACCGCAGGAACAGATCCAAATGGCCATTCTCACTCTCAAGGGCTTCATCCACTGTTATTTTAAGCACATTTCTTACAGAAACAAAATTCTTCAGTCCCTTCACAATTTCATTTACATGGTAGTAAAACACATAGAAAGCAGCAAGAAACTCCTGAACGCTCAGATGAATGAAGCTGTAGACTTTCCTCTGATGAATCACAGATTCCTCCTTAAAGATCTCAGTGCAAATCCCAGAATACACTGATGCATCAGTAACGTCTATGCTGCTCTCAATCAGGTCCTCCTCATAGAACATCACATTGCCCTTCATCAGCTGTTTGAAAGCCACTTCAGCAAGTTTCACAATCACTTCTCTGTTGGACTGCAGTTGTTTCTCTGGATCTCTCTCTTCATACTTCTGCTTCCTCATGTTGATCTGAATCAGCAGGAAATGGATGTAGATTTCAGTCAGTGTTTGAGGGATTTCTGCTCTCAGATCTTCTTCCAGAAGCTTCTGAAGCACAGTGGATGAGATCCAGCAGAAGACGGGGATGTGGCACATGATGTGAAGATATCTTGCTCTTCTTATGTGTGAGATGATTCTGCTGGCTTGATGCTCATCACTGATTCTCTTCCTGAAATATTCCTCCTTCTGAGGCTCAGTGAATCCCTGAATTTCTGTCCGACGGTGGATGTATTTGGAGGGGATCTGATTGGCTGCTGCTGGTCTGGAGGTGATCCAGATGAGAGAAGAGGGAAGGAGCTAAAATATCTTAAACTGTGTTCCAAATATAAACGGAGGTCTTACGGGTTTGGAACGACATGAGGGTGAGTTATTAATTACATAATTTCGATTTTTGGGTGAACTATCCCTTTAATATATTTTGGATGAAAACAGGGAGGCTTGAGACTGTCCCATAGACTGCCAAATAAATAACAGTGTCAGTATCCAGGAAAGTATGAAAAGCATCTTCAGAATAGTCCTTCTACCACCAGACTTTCCAAAATCATGACAACTCATATATTTTTGTAATAAAAATACATTTTTGATGTAATATGTCAATTTAAACTTTGACAGGCATCATACATCAGAAATTGTGCCCACATTTGCTGCAGAAAGACCATTTTGCCCATGGCCAATAAATAGGGGGAAAATATGTGAGTGAAATAAAACCATAATTTTACATTTGGATGACAATGTGTCCCTTCAAATGTGTTCCACACCATGTTACATTTATATATTTGGAAAAAAATAGACAGTTGAGAAAAAGCATTTCTTTCTGATTACCATTTGACATGTTAAGGACTAAAAAAATTAATTGTGGTTTTAGTTTATATTATTATTTTATTATTATTTATTTATTTATTACAAAAATAAAGAGACCAAGGAAACACAATTTGTGTTTTTTTAGCTTCAGTTAGCTTCAATTGTTATTAGGGACACATGAGGATTAGGTAGATTTTTTTAATAACAAGTTTAAGGCCTAGCATGTTACCTGGGGTAAGAGATCACTGTGGCATCACTGAATGTAGAGGAAGGATTCCCCCTGGGTTGATGACTGCTTGATCCAGCAGATGGAGAACTCATTTTAGAGTCTGTGTATTCCCACTTTCAGTTATAAAGGACTGCTTAGAGACTGATTTCAGACCTTGTATAGAGATAAAAAATACAGAACATTTGTATCGTACAATTATCTCATTGAATGAAAAACTGGGCCGTGACCACCATAGACATTTTGGGAAACAAGTTCCCCCAATAATCAGAAATGGCCAAATTGTTTTAACGTGCACAGAAGCAGAGCACAAATTCCAGTTTGTAGCATCAGTTTTAAAGGGTTAGTTCACCCAAAAATGAAAATTCTGTCCTTAATTACTCACCCTCATGTCGTTCCAAACACGTAAGACCTCCAATCATCTTTGGAACACAAATTAAGATATCTGACCCTCCATAGACAGCAAGGATTCGAACACGATCATCGTTAAAACAATCCATGTGACATCAGTAGTTCAACATTAAGGCGAGACACTGCAGGTGAATAGGGGAAAAAAAATAACTAATAGTTATCACCTTACTTACCCAGTTGATTGATTACCTTGATTATTGCAAAGATTTTTTGTATTATAAGTTTTCAAAAATGTTATGTTTAAATATGCAAATGAGGCATTATTTAATGAAATATTTATTTGCATAAATTTGTAGTGCAAAAATCTGAACACTAGATGAAGTCAGTTTCAAATTTTTTGTTTAATTTTTTTGACATATTAGAGTCAAATGATTTTACAGAGGGAATTCTGGTTATCTTTTTTTGTCACTCCATAATTCAGAAAATACTTTGAACAGCCAGAAAACAATATATTTTCACAATTTTGGTGGGAATAAAATGTTGTATATAATCCAGGAAAATATATATGAACAAATCCCTCTGTAAAAACCTTCAGAATATAGACAGGAATAAAAATGTCAAGTTTGGTGTGTGTAAGTGCTACTGAAGTGGAGATTTATGGCTCAGTGTTGAAGAAAAAACTCATTTTGAGAAAACGGCCTTTAAAAATATGTTTTGTAATTGAAATCTATTGACACAAACAGATAAAGTGCTATAAAAGAAACACTTAACAGTGTCTTTTAGATGTTTTCCTTCCACTAATTTGAAAAAGCACTTTATGAAAAACCAAAAAGCCCAAAATCTCAAAATTGACAGGTGCTTGAAAGAACAGTGTTTTTGCCTGCAGTGTCTCACCTTAATTTTACAAAGCTGTGAGAAAGTCTTTATAATAATGACTACATTCAATAATTTGTCTCCTCCATATCACACTAGCATAATTTTGGAGAGTATCCACTGAATGTATGCAACGTATGTACGCGGATACATTGTTGACATTCAGACCAAAGCGAAAACAGTTTAAACAATAGGGGTGTAACGATATGGATCGATACACCGATGTAATGTCTAACGAGATACAATGTATTGATGCCACACGTAAAATACCGATATTTGTAGCATAAATAGGCACCTTATTTTGATACTGTCCATATTATAACCAATGTCCATCTATGCATCACCGGCAACCGTGCTGGAATCCTCCCGGGCTGATGCTCACAAGTCCGGGGTAAGTATACAGCGTGCTGTTAACAGTCCTACCACGTCTACTCCGTGTGTTTCTCTTCACAGGCCTGGTGCACCCAGGACTCGATCTTCCCAGATATTCTTCACACCAATCCACAGCGGACTTCTCCCCCTCCGCTGCCTTCGGTCTTCAGAGATTTCCAACCGGAACTGATTCTCTCCCCTCCGCGAGACAGAACGTGATGCTGTGATCGTCGGAGACTCCCATCGTCCAACACGTCCGTCCTACGTTAACTAAAAGTAAAGTGCACACTCACTGTTTCCCTGGTGCTTGTGGTCTCTATGTTTCTGCGCAGATAGATACCCACGACTTCAGGAGCCTTCCCATGTATCGACAAGGCCAACAATTTTGTTCTACCCGCTTAAATGATAGAAGTACTTGCACTGTCCAATCTATAAAGACTGTGTCTGTTCCCCGAATAGTGAGGTCAAAATATACATTTTTAAAGCAGGCTCTAAAGAAAAATCGTAACCAGAAAATTGCTAAATGAAACAATTTTTTAAGTTTGGGCTCCTAAACATTAGATCACTCACACCCAAAGCAGTAATTGTAAATGAAATGATCACAGATAATAGTTTTGATGTACTCTGCTTGACTGAAACCTGGCTAAAACCAAATGATTATTTTGGTCTAAATGAGTCAACTCCACCAAACTACTGTTATAAGCATGAGCCCCGTCAGACTGGTCAACAATATATAGTGATATTCTCAATGTTACCCAGAAAACAGGATACAGGTTTAACTCTTTTGAAATACTTCTGCTTAATGTTACTCTGTCAGATATGCAAAAGAGATCTATCCTAAATCTTTTCATTTGGCTACTGTGTATAGACTGCAGGGCCGTATACATATGTGATTCAATAATTTTGCAGATTCCTGTATTGTTTTGTCATTGCTGATAATAATGTTCATTGTCTCTTTGTTTATGTATTTCATTTATTTTTCTGTACATTTTTGCCCTTTATACTTTAACTGACAGTAAATGCATATATTGTAGAAACTTAGTTTTCTGTAAAGTTGCTTTGCAATGATTTGTATTATGAAACGTGCTATACAAATTAATCTATATTTAATATATAAAGAAAATACTATGCAGTGTTATTTTACATTTGATTATTAAATTTCTATACCTGATTTTTTTTTTCCAGATCTACCAAAAAAATAAATAAATAAATAAAAATAATGAAATGCATTGTTTATTTAATTTGTGTCTTTGTTATATTGCATTTATTTTCTGCTACATGAATCTGTCTGCTACCACTGCTACTTTTTTACAAGAGTATCCTACTGATCCAGGGACAATAATTAAAAACAATAATCATTTAAAAATTAATTTAAATATAATAATGTTGTGTAGTCTATAATAGCCTACTAAAGACAACCAGTTTTACTCACTAAAATATTTATTCATCATAAAATGATAACTTCATAATTGTATTGAAGTCTTACACACATGCAATACAGATAATGTAGAGTCGTGCATTAATTTGAGTTATGACAGATATTATGGGAGTTGCTTGATGGAGCACAGGAGATGCAGAAAATTACCTTCAATTATCTTGAAAAAAATTTCATTAATGCTATCACGTAACAAATCTGTCCAACATAGGTATATAATATAATAATATAGATATATCAATCAATATTCTACTGCATCGAATCGTATCGAAATTTTATCGTTTAATTTTTAGAAGTATTGGTAAATATAATATCGCTGGTTTATGAGAATCCATATCATCTGAACCACCAAAACAATGTACACACGTACATATGCTGCACTGATATATGTTTATGCATGTGATACTCTCCAAAATGGCGCTATAGGGTAACACAGAGGAGACAAATTATGGTTGAACTACTGATGTCAAATGGATTATTAGGAACCTTGCTGTCTATGGAGGGTCAGAGAGCTCTCGGAATTGATAAATAATATCTTCATTTGTGTCCGAAGATGGTTTGGAACAACATGAGTAATGAATGACAGAATTTTCATTTTTGGGTGAACTATCGATTTAACTGGAAAGAGAGTTGGGTAATAGAGATAACAAAACAATATTTGACAACTTTTTTTTTTTTTTTTTTACAATAGTAATGTTTCTAATGTAATTTTAAACAGTTGTAATTAATTTCTGCTTAAATACTGTATGTTATTTTTGAATTGAAAATACGGTAGGCCTATCATTTAGTAATTCCTAACTGACGAGACAATATGTTTTTCATTCATGTTTGCATGTAATATACATTTAAAAATGTAATTTTTTATTTGTTTTTGCAAATAGTTCACGATTATTATTCTCCTCTACAATTTTTTAAAAATAATCTACTGAACCACTTCCATTGCCAATGCTTCTGCCATTTTATCATTCATAATAATCATTATTTAATATTTATCATTATTAATCGTAATTATAACGGCATGGCTATATAAGGAATAAGATTTGAACTTACCTACATGACAAAATATGCAACCGTTTAAAGCCCTATGCCGTCTTTTTTTTTTTTCTTTCACTTTCAGTATAGCGATCTAGCTTGAACTTCACCTAGAAACACACAACAACTATCTTACTCCCACTAGTGGCGCTAGAGAATATCTGAGCTCCCAGACATGGTTCAGTTATCATCATTCAAAATCATGTTTTTACCCCTCCACTTCCTGTGGTAGAATGTAACACAGGAATAATCGAGTTTGAGTTAACAGATCTGCTCACTGTTCGGGTATGTGATCTGACTTGTTTGACACCACTGTGGTCAGATCTGGTCCAGTCTATGTGTGTATTACCTTGCAGTCATGCAGTTCTCCGTGTCAGCTCTCTCTCAGCTCACAGTGACACAGCTCAGATGATCCAGACACCAGCTGTGTCCCACAGATAGATGCGTGTCCTGGACACACGGACTCACAGAGACCAATGAAGACAGACTGAGAGATGAGAGGTGAAACCAGAAAGACAGATAAAATGGAGGAGAGCAGACAGTGTGTGAGTGTGACGTACGTTTCTCTGAACCGTTTCTCTCTTGTGATGCCAACAAGGAAGTAACGTCAAATGTAATTCATCGACTGGCCGCTAGAGGCTTGCTGCAAAAGAGTCAATCCCATAGACTCCAATGTTAAAACAATATCATCTGCCTGTAATACCGGACTTTCAGGAGCACATTTGAAGGACCGCATTTCTAGGACCCTATTTTTTTCTCCGACCTACCAAGTCGGAGAACCGCAGTCCCTCCCAGGAACACACTTCCAGGACTCTAGATTTGGAGGACCGAAAAAAGTGCCAAGGCAGCATTAACACCCAGTTTTAACTACTTAAGATTTTTTTTTTAAAACGTTTATTTCACCCAAATACTACTTTCTTTATTGCAATTAAACCTGGTACCTATGAATGTTGAGTAACTATTGGGTCTATATCATAATATAATAACTCATCAATAAAATAAAAAAGGAATAATGGTATAGTCTTTTCAGTCACTAGATTAACCACATTTTCAAGCACAGAGGGAAGACACAAGGATGACTCTGGGGGTAGATTTAAGATTGTGTATATTTAATAAAATAATATATTACAAAAGTTGAACTTGAACACTCCAAAAAAAACCTCATAGAAAGAACTTGATGAACAACATCTTAAGAGTGCAACTAATGGAAACACTAATCACTGTTATGGTGAAACACATTAGAATTAAACCTCTGTTAATTCTCAATAAAAACTTTTGTTCAGTCTGGTTAGTAATAAGTGAAGCTGGTAAAGCTGTTTGTGGAGTTGTTTTATCCTCCTCTGCTGAGATCTCCAGAGATTCAATGTCTTCTTTATTCTTCAGTTGATTTCATCTAAGGTTGGGGCTGAAGTCAGTTGTAGTTCTTGTGTTTCTGCTCATCTCTTTTTCTGTTCTCAAGGCAAGGGCCATCATTCCACGCTGCATGTGGGCCAGATCATCTTTCCACGGGTGCCAGATGTGGCCCGGATCTGGGCCGACACAGTGTTGCTATGTGGGTTAAATAATGTTAACTGAACTGACTGCTTCACTTCCACTTTAAGACCGGTATTAATTTGGCGAGATATTGTGACTAACAGATGCGTAATCACAGTGTGTCTCCTCTTTACTTAATCTGACTGTAGATTCACTAAGAGACTCTTCATGCTTCTGGAAACTGACAGCAGCGTACAGGAGCCCATCAGAGGGGATTGTGGGTGACTGAACTGTGGAATAGAGAGGATTTGATTCAGGATCTGAATGGCTCCTGGCGTCTTCTTGAGTCTGTAAGAAGAAAAATTTCCAAAACATGAAGCACAGAGTATCAGCTTAGCCATTCACATATTGAGATGTAGATTATTGTTCTGAAACTCACCGTTTCATGATCCCCTGTCTGTCTTCTGTCTGTTGATGAAATTATTCCTGTGTGAAGAAGAAAAACATCCGAGATGATTTTAACTGTATTTCTGACCAGTAGAGGGAGACAAGCTCAGATTTACTAAATGTGCAGAGTGTGTGTATGTGTGTGTGTTTGTGTGTGTGTCTCACCATGTTTGTTGTGTTTAAGTTTGAATAAGATTAACCCTATAACCAGAGCCAGCAGAAGCAAACCCACAGAAACCGCAACTATTATAAAAAAACCTGAAATCACACAAAGAGATTGTGACTGAGTAACAAGGTAAGACCATCACATTTAGCAACAGATATTCATAAACATACATCGGACGCTAATGTTTGAATAGTTAGCTCAAAATGACAAACTGAGCTTTTGGATCTCACCAGACTTTGCTTTTTGCTCGTCTTTTCCACTTTCGCTGTCAGACGAGATCATTTCTAAAAACACAATCACAGTATGAGGACCGTATGGAAGCTTATTTCCGTCATGGAAGAAGAATATAAAAAAAAGAGGTGACTTTTTATCTCATAATTTTAAGATACTTTTCTTCTTGCAATTTTGAGTTATATCTCACAGTTAACATTTTTTCCTCACCAGAACCAGTGGTGTGTACAGAACGTGTATAATTCACATCATCACCTCAATTAAAGGAAAGAACAAATGATTAAAGGATGATATATACTATAGCCTAGACAGCACGTGCTCTCTTTATAATCATTAAAAAGCTATCACACTCTTAAGTTCATGGCAATCTCACAAAGTTCTGTTATAATTAATGAGTCTGTTCTTTGCTATAATGAGAGGATTTTTGAGCGTGCAGAACTCAGCACTAAACAATGCTGTTTAAGCTGTGAGAGGATTGATCATTCAAGGGAGCTGCTAGCTGGAATCCAGACAGACAAAACTAATTAGTCTAATAGCCTAATCTCACATGTGCCCCCCCCCCCCCAAAAAAAAATAAATAAAAAAAAATGCAGTGACAACAGTGTGAAATCACAAAAGAAGCAGCAGCAAGTTTTACTCAAACATGAGCTTTTTGTTGCTTGCTGTTGTCTGTGGTTTTCAGCTGGTGTGAAACATCTGTTTACACACATCAGGCATGTTAGAAAAAAATTAAATAAAAAAAAACGTCAAAACCCGGAGACGTGTTGTAATTTTCTGCCATGTTAAGTTTACAGACATTAAAACAAACCATAAAGCAAAATTCAGGTAAAACACCTGTTAAAAAATCAGAGAAGAGAAAAAAAGTGTATTCTTCAATCGCATTCTTTCTAATCAAACAGACCTGGACAAGCTCAGTGTCTTCAGGTTTACTAAGGTTACAGATGATTAGAGCTGAACTCAGCAGGACAGCTGCTCGGGGACCAAACATTCATGTGTTCACCTGAAAGAAGATCATTTTGAATTCTTGGTGAACTATCCCTTAAATGAAAGAGTGTTTTACCTCCGGTCACGTTTAGCTGAACTTCAGTGAATATGAAGGACCCAGAGCTCTCCTCTGCACACCAGTATTTCCCAGAATCCTCTGCTCTCAGATCGCTGATCTTCACAGTAAAGGTTTCTTCAGTCAGAGAGAATCTGCTGTTATCTGATGAAACATGAACTCCGTCTCTGAAGCAGATATTGGGCTGATCTCCTCTGCAGAAAAACCTCTGTGTTTGATTCCTGATGTGTTTACAGCTGATGGACACTGATCCTCCGACAGACGCTTCATGAGCGACCGCTGAAGAAACAACATTAAATATGATGAGTTTGAGAACAGAATGAGCAGAAACATTGAGATTCATCCTCACCGTCCTTCCTGATGATCATGAGCTCAATGGGAAGATTAAACACATCTGTCACTGCACACCAGTATTTCCCAGCATCCTCTGCTCTCAGCTCAGTCATGGTCACAGTGAAGAGATTGAGTTCAGTGTCGTCCTTTACTGAAATCCTTGGTTTTTTAACATGACCTTTATCTGACTGAATGATCATTTGAGCATCTTTAGAGAAACATTTTCCTTTACACAGATACTTTACTACTTTACTCAAACATGTTCCACTGCGCAGACATGTTTCTTTAGTGTGTTTTTCATCATAAGGGCATTGGATCTGGACTGAATCTCCTTCACGTCCGATCACTGGAGGCACTGATAGTCAAAGAGAACAGAGATGTATTTATTCACTGTGAAATACATGCATCTATGACTGAACTGCATGGTTTGTGGTGTCTGTACATACTGGTTAAAGTCAGTTGATGTTTATTGGTGAGAGAAACAGAAGTCAGATGCTGGTGTCTGGTTTCTGCTCCACACCAGTAAACTCCAGCATCTCTCAGGCTCACATTACTGATGCTCGCTGTAAAAACTCCTGCTGTACTGTCAGAAAACTCAAAGCGCTGCTTCTCTGATGAACTGATGCTCTGACAGATCTTCTGCTCGTTCTCTTTACAGATGTGTTTGATGGACTGCTGTTTCTCAGGGGAATTACAGCTGAGTTTCACACTTTCACCAATAACAGCAGCTGATTCACTTGATTCAGGGAAATGATCACCTATACACAAAAACAATGAAAATATCAGAAATTTAAATCTTATTTTCTCACTTTAACTGATAGAAATTGTCCAGAAACAGACTCAGACAGAAACACTTTACCTTGACTGATCTTCAGTGTGATCTCAGTGAACAGATGATCGTCAGCAGTTTTCACTCCACATCTGTACGTTCCTTCATCAGCTTCAGTTAAATCACTGATAAAAACCTTCAAAACTCCTGAACTGGTATCATCATACATGTGAACTTTATCATGACGGATCCACTGATTCTGTTCAACAGAGATCTCCTGTGATGAATCTTTCTGGATGAATTTCTGGTTTTCTTTGAATTCTTCTGGAAATTTACACTTGATGAAGACTGATTTACTGATGTAGGCCTCAACCTGGACAGAAGATATCTGACCTGCAAGACAAGATTTATTGCATTATTAATATAGTCAGGAGAGATTTACATTTCTTATTTAGAGTTTTTATTTTATTTTTGTTATTATTAAAATGAATCTAAACTCACTATGAACGTTCAGCTCAATCTCTTTAATGAAGGTTATGTGAGTAACTGATGTTTCTGAAGGTGGTGTATCTCCTCCGTCTCTCTCCACTCCACATAAATAAAGTCCACGCTCCTCTTCAGAAATGTCTCTGATGGTCACAGTAAAGTGATTTCTCTGATTGTCAGACAGGATAAACTTCTCTTCAGATGATTGTGATGATTGAGAGATCTTCAGCACAAACACAGGATCTCCATTCACTCTGTACAAGACTTTGGTGTGTGTTTCAAACCCATGATCATATTCACAGCTGAAAGTGATTGTTTGACCTTTATATGCAGATCGTCTTACAGACGTCCCACAAGAAGAAGAGTCTGAAAATGATTTCAATATACCATTGCACTGAAATATTAAAATGTTATTAGTATTAATAATAAAGATGCACTACAGGGAAATTCAGTCTCTATATCTCCATCTCTGTGTGACAGATACAGTGTCATGTTTCTTGCAGAGTTATTTATGTTAAAGGTTTAGTTCACACAAAAATGAATGCTAGCCCATAAATTATCTTTGGTGTATGACTTTATTCTTTCAGACAAAACCAGTCGGAGTTATTAGAATTTTTATTTATTTATCTTTTAAGCTGTTTAGTGGCACTCAGTTGGTGTTGCCTTCCTTCAGTCCAAAAAAACGCCCATCCATAAATATAAAGTGTCTTAACACAGCTCCGGGGGGTGAACAAAGGCCTTCTGTAGTGAATCGATGCGTTTTTGTAAAAAATGTCCATATTCAAAACATAATAATCACATAAATGTGGCTTGCAACAGCAGTTTTACACAGAATCAGCTCATGGCGGATGACGTATGAGCCGATGAGTTTCGTGGAAGCCAATGTTTATCAACAGGATCAAAAGTCATATACACCTAGGATGACTTGAGGGTGAATAATTTATGGGCAAATTTTTGTTTTGGGTGAACTAACACGTGGGTTGTGCTTCTTTGTTTTGTCACCTGTGATCAAAACATGAGAGATGTGTCATTCTACATCAAAGCAGAAACATACTGACAGAAAAGTTTTGTTTTACAAGGAATATATCCAGAAGAAAATTTAATTTGAGCAACAAACTCTTGGTAAATGGTCTTCTTTCTGTGCACTCTCAGATAACACTGACAGAACACCATTAGGGGGAGTTGTGGCCTAGGGGTTTTAGAGTTTGACTCCTAATCCTAGGGTTGCAGGTTCGAGTCCTGGGCCGGCGACTGTGTGTGTGTGTGTGTGTGACCATACTTGGCTGTAAGTCACGTCACTTTCAATAACAGTGAGCGAAAACTGACATTTCAGTCAGCTCAAATTATAAATAATTTTTATACTGCTGTAATTTATTATAATGCAGTGAGGAATTGTAATCATTGAATGATGAATTTGCTGAATAATAGATTTTTGTCCTTGTAGTGCACCTTTAAACAATACTATGATAAAACAAATTACTGTAGTAAGTTATAAAGTATCATACGTACTGTTGTTCACCACTAAATCAACATCATGACTCCATTCCTGATTGTTTCCACATGAGTATTTCCCATCATCCTCTCTGCTGAGCTTCCTGATGAACACTGAGAAGAATCCTCTGTTTTCATCGCCATACAGAGCGAATCTTTCATTATTAACCCTGCGGTGCTGAGTCTCAGTACTGATTCCTGTCCTACAGTCTCTGTCTCTGCAGAAATACTTTCCTTTAAACTGATCAGAAGACTCTCTCTTGTTTGTCTTCATGCACTTGAACATCACACTCCCTCCAGAGCAGCCGATCACTTTAAAACACAGAACCTGACCTGACGAACACAAGATCAATTGTTCTGGGTTATTATATAATCAACATGTGTTAAATAATATAACAACTATTTGAGCAGTAAAGAACTGACCTGAGATCAGACAGAGAGTGATGAAGATGATGATGAAGGCCCTCATTCCTGATTGACTTCAGTCTCACAGATATTGAGAGAGAAACCAGATCAGATCACAGTTCAGGGAGAGCAAGAGCTGATGAAATACAATGAATGTAATGTATGAATATATTATTATTAAAAGTAAACACACATTCTTCCTCCCACATTTCTGCTTCCTCTTTCTCTAAACAGCTCCACCCACAAACAGGGCATTAAAAGTGAAAATATGTGTGAAAGACTCTGCAAACATGCAGAGAAACATATAACGCAGCTAAAAAGTACAATTGTTCTTAAATGTTTAATTACTTTTGAACCACTCGTCCTATCTGAATGCTTTAAGGGGTGTTGTACAGCAGATATTCTCTTCTTTTCAGAGATTTCTCAGTCGTCTTATTCTGATATTCAGGATGCTATAGTGTACGTTATTACGTCATCATATTTTGACAACATTGATTCATCAGAAGAAACCAATGCATTTAGGTTCTCTGAGCCAAACGGAGCCGTTTCTCAATAATAAGTATGCAAAGTTTGGACTTGAGCCCTTGGTAGTTTCTCCCAGATAGGTCTGGCTCATGGTCTGGCTCCACTCTCAAACAGGAAATGTGTCACCTCCACTCAGTGCTGCCAAAACCATTGTCACTCGGATTGGGCTACTTTAAAATCTGTTGCCATGGGTTGTTTTTCATATCCACGCCAACATGGTAAAATACTATAGTAATTTATAGTAAATACTGTAGTGTTTTTGAAACATACTATAGTAAAGTGTATTACTGTAGGCTAAATTACAGTATTTACAATTCTTTGTTAATAAATGCTACAGCAATACTGTAGGATTACCTATAGTAAACTCATGAACTGTAATAAATACTGTAGTACTTTAGTTTTTATTACAGTAAACTGTAAGATAAATTACTGTGTTTGGTAAAGTAATTTGTTTATATTACTGTAATTGTTATATTAGCCCATCAACTACAGAATTACAACATCAAAGTAATTCAAGTACTTTACTATAGTACAGTTCAAAAACATGAGTATTAATTAGTATTTTTTTTTTTCATGTGGCCATGTTGAAGCGAACCCAATAACATGATATTTAGCCCCCAGAACGCAATTTTTACCAGGGAACCCCCCTTGAAATACTATTGGGCTGGATTTGGGATTTTTCATTTTTTTTATTTTTATTCAAAGAACAATAACACACAATATTTTTTTATCAAGATATAACACAAAAAATTGTCAACATATAGGAATTGCCAGAGG
Source organism: Carassius auratus (assembly GCF_003368295.1). Lineage (NCBI taxonomy): Eukaryota > Metazoa > Chordata > Actinopteri > Cypriniformes > Cyprinidae > Carassius > Carassius auratus. Next base: position 131,488 of record NW_020528951.1, on the reverse strand, counting down.
AAGGTAAGTATAAAAGTTCAAAGACACAAGATATACATATACATACATACTGTACATACAAAGTTCAAAAGCTTTCAAAGTTCTTACAGCTTTCTTATTAAAAAATTATCTTATACTGACGATATATATATTAATTGCTTGCTACGTGTATAGGCTAAAAGAGACTTGTCATTTGCCCTTACATATTGTGACTCTTTTGTTAGTTTTGATTCTTTCTATTGTCCTAACTTGTAAGTCGCTTTGGATAAAGCATCTGCTAAATGACTAAATGTAAATATATAGTAATATATAATAATAAAAGAAGCCAACAAAACCATAAAATTGGGTTTCTTATTAGATTTTAATTAGATTCTTATTAGATTACATTTGGCTCACTGTATAAGTAAATAAATCAAGTAAAAATACTGCTACTCTTGGTCAGAACAGTCAGTAAAGCCAAAGAGTAAATTTTCCAATAGGTGTTAAAAACGTCTTAAAGGTGCTGTATGTACTCCACTACCACTGCTTCAAACATTTTGAGTTTAAAAACTAGCATTCATATGTCATTAGTACTGTGAACTTATTTAATTTGAGTCCTCTGAGAAGGAATGTTTGCAAAATGCAAACACTTAATGTGTAGCAGTAAAGTAGCTAAATGCATTACTTTTACTCAAATAATCACAGTTCATTGTCAGCTATAGCACACGTGTATGTGTTGAAGTACTTAACACAGAGATCACCACTGTATCAACAGCTCCACATTTACTGTCTTTATATAAAGCAGCAAAGATCAGAGTTTGTGGCTCATCATTGACTGAAGGAACAGGCTCTACTCTCCAGCACAATGGTGAACAACAAAACTACATTAAACTAACATATCTCTCTTGTGCGAACACACATTAATACAGTTGAGTTCAGTATTTACTCTCATTATCAGTGTATGACTTTGCATATCTTTTTTTTCTATGGATGTTCACAAATATTTCAGTAAAACTTACTTTTTTTCATTTGGTAAATCTGACTATTACGTTTTACAGTATATCGCGTTTTTTCTTCTTCTTTGATTCAACACCAAACAACTGGCAATAATTTTTTCTACAGATTGTTGCCGTAAATTAATTACAGTTTATTACTGTTAAATTAAATTTCATGCTGTTTTTTCTTCATCTTAAATCTTTAACCCTTTAAACACCACAACAAAATCCTCAGTTTCAAGTGAACACGTATAATGTGTAGTACACACTACAGAGTGTTTTGAGTAACACTGAATTAGTGAAGTTAATGAGATAATTATGTGATTAATTGATGATTGAGCATTAGTGATGTCATATGATCTGTTGAATCTACCGATTTAGAAATGAGGTTTCCCACTTACAAATATTCACAATCGTTTGTCACTGGCTAACGGTGATTATGAACCAGGTATAACAGATTTTGATGACCTCCTTGTAGAAGAGGTTCAAAGGAAAGAAGTCAAACAACAAATAAAGAAAGACAAACGTCAAGAAAAACTGAAAAGAAGAATGGCTGATGGAGCAGCAGGAAATTGTTTTTAGGATAAGAAGGATAATTCAACTTATGTGGAAACAAGAGGACTCGAACAAAAAGATGATGAAGATGCTGAAAGAAATGATTGAATTGGTTAACTTCAATTTGAGTTTCAATCTCTTGCAAATGATATCAAAGCTTTGAGATTGCAAACCACGGTAAAAAGTGAAAAACTTTATTTACTCAATAAAATTGTGGCAACAGATTACAAGCAATATTATTAATTAAATTGAACACATTAGAATTAATTAGAATTAATTAAATGAGATGCTTAAAAGCAATCATTCAAAATGAGTAAAATAACATGAAAAAAATAAGTAAAATGCATACAAAAATATTGGTTTTGTTGAAAAAAAAAAGAGAAGCACCCGCTGCAGCCTACATATAGAGACGAGGTTGCACATGTCACCCCGCCCCATATCTACTCTGATTGGTTAGATCATCTTTCATAGGCATACATGATAGGAACTGTGTGCGTAGTTGGTGTTACAAAACCAGAAACTCCATAAAAGATAACAGTTAGATATAAAATTTGTTAGATAAGAACCTTAAAAGTCAGTAATAAGAAATGCATGATGTTAGAATTTGCTCAACAGTTAAACCGGTCACATTTGCCAGTTGAAACTTTTGCTAGCTGAATGATGATTGTGCAAGGAAGGGCATTTTGCAACTATGTTGCAGTATTGACTTTTTTTCTAAAAGCTGTATTGTAATATGTTTTATCCTATCATAAAATAAATGATGCTATGCAGTTTAGATATAGTGATTTGCTTAGCCTATGCCTTTAAAATGTTGTAACAGCTTAGAGATATATTAATTTTCTTTAATGAAAGAAAATAAAAGAGCAATTACTTAATATGAATATGTGGTTAGGAGAGATTGCTACAAGAGGAAATGCCATACTTCCTGTATCTATAGCAACATTTCTATGAGTGTGTTTGGCCCCTGGACTTCCCACCTCTGGTTATAGCAGAAACGACTAAAAGAAAAATAAAATCTGGTATTTTTTATTTATTTATTTATTTTTTGTTAAGGTTGTAGTGATGCTGAGTAATTTGTTCATAGTAAAATATAGACAATAAATAAGCAATACACTTACATAGTTATGCTCCATATAGATTCTGAAGCAACTCAAACGAATGTGTCCACAATTATAGGAAACGATGGATAAGATCAGATGAGAAATGAATTATTAGTTGGGTTTGACTAATTTCATGTATTTTTATTTATTTACATAAACTCATTTAGTATTTTAACAATCCCAAACACAACCACACTTGATTTACTTTCTGGTGAAAAGCTGCAAACATAAAGCTAAATTCAAACAGAAATAATGAAATGAAGCAGTTTAGATAATATTATTTTTACACTATACAATCATGCTTATAGTCAGACAGACGAAAGTCAAAAAAGACTTTGGTTCTAATAAGCAGAGTTAATGGTTCTAACATGCACTAGCGATAAAAGTTACAAAAAAGTTAGGGAATAATACACATGCTGTACCTGTCACGCAGCTCTCTGGTGCTTTCGTTATTTTCACTTTTAATCATGTCCTCCCAAAAGCCCCTTTCTGACAGGACATTCCTCTTCCGACCTGCAGGGAGCACCCATATCCCACTGTCACACTGTATGAGTGCTCATAGAAAACAGAGTTTAGAATATCATAACCCAGGACAATCGACTGCTCAAACACAACCTGGAGGATCCAAGATATAAACTGCAGATACTCAATGTGGGGCAGCTATCATTTAAGGCCATATATACATACATAATGGATGTGCACTGAGTTTCTTGAAGCTGTTTTCACTGGATGCATCAAAGTGAACATTCCAAATCCTTTTTGAGCTATTTTGGATGTTGACAATGTATAATATATACATACTGCAGCTTTATTTAGTTTTCCCTGAAACTGGGTTGCAATTTTTAATTAAAATGCATAAAACTAGGATTTGAAACTGAGTCTAATTCTAGGACTGTTAAATGTCTAATCACAAAACTCTTTTAACAGTTTTTAGGAACCATACATGTAAGCATAGCTGCATCTATTTTACTAAATGGTGAAACTGTTCATTGAATGTTATTTATCGGTCCACTGAACGTTTGTTGCTGTTGTTGTTTTGTCTTAATTTGGATCATGGAGGAGATTTCAGGATCAAACCAGGGCTGAGAAAGTGTAAGTCCTCACACACAGAGACACACCTGCATATTGAATCATAGATGTTCTTCTGATCTCTCTTCTCGTGTTCAGACGCCTGTGCTCTCTCACTGGATCTCAAAATGGTTTTCTTCAAAGTATATTTGCTGGTAAATGTGTACATTTCATTTATAAAGATATTCGTTATATTTTAATGTATAACATTTGGATGTATGACTGAATGTATGTGTTTTTGGACAGTAGTCAGTAGTGCTGATAATGAAATGGAAACACTATGAAAGATTAATTAACTTTAAACCTCTTTTTCTGATGTCTATTTGATTTGAATCTTTCTTCAGACTGCATGTGTTCATTGAGCTACAACAGCTGCTCTGAGAGTGTAATGTGAATCTGTGCCACTTGGCAGTGTGATTGTAATACTACACATGCAAACAAAATCACCTTCACCGTAAACTATTGTGCTGTAAAATTGTCTACTGGCAGCTGCACTGCAAACAAAAATTGTGTCATTAAATAATAGGAATGCACTGTTAATTTACAGCTCTCAAACGCTAACTTACAATTCTTCTTTTTTTCAGATGGCTTCCTGTTTCCTGTTTGATTGATTTTTTTTTTTTTTTTTTTTTTTGAAGTTCTATTCCTTATTTAAAGTTAAATAATAAACCATTCCAACTGACAGGGTAGTTTAACTATATTTTCCCTAGTTTTATTTTTTATTTTTTTAAGTCTAGAAAGGCCTGTTCACTCCAAGAATGATTACTGTAGAGATAACTATATTAGCGTCCACACCAGCAGACCGTATCTACTCTAAACACACTCGTCTGCTTCTTTAAATTACATCTGAAGCTTGTTACAGTAGGATTTATTATGATTCACTGAAAATGTTTTATCATTCATCAGCTGAAAAAAACAAATCGCTCTAAAAGTGTTTCTGATGATATCGTTTATCTGTGCCTTTATCATTATAGCTGTGATGTGGACTCTGTTATTATTTAATATTGAGAATGATATTGAGAACTGACAGTTCCCTGAGTAGGGAACGAGACACTGGATGTGAGACTCACAGAAGAAGAGAGGAGCATTGTGATGTGGATTCAGAACAGCTTTGGAGCAGATGCTGTGAATTACACCTTCATCCTCTTCCTCACGCTGATCATCTGAATCCTGAATCTGTGGACGATCACATCAGATGAAGTCTTGATCTCCAGCGTCTGATCGTCCTGATATCAGTCGTTCAACAACAGAGACAGACGAAACACAGATCAGGTCACAGAGCTGCTAGAGAAGACAACAGAGGTTTAGAGATACACATTTATTCATAGCAAATTTCATACACAAGGGTATTCAAAACTGCTTTACATATAAATTATTAAAATGAAAAAAAGTATTTAAAATAAATAACATTTTAAAATGTAAAGTAAATTAAAAAGAGCGAAATGTATCCATTACAGGTCCATGTGTGAATCACACTTCTGTTGTTGTTCATCTTTAGACCATTATGAACACATGCTTATCTAAAATACAAACTTTATTTTTCTGATTATTATCCTAGTTCTTTAACCTATAAATCATAATCCGAAGTGTAATGTTTATTCATAGACTATTACTCTTGTTAATTCTTTCATTATAATACTGTAAATATATATATTTTTTCAAATGGCTGGAGATAATCAGTTAAAATAAAATAAGTTAGATAAAAACACATATTTTTTGTATGTATCTCTACATTTGTATTAATTTGCCAATATGGGATTTCCAAACAAATGTTTCTGTTTCTCTTTCTTCGCTGCTTGAAATATTCAAATTAAACATCTAAATTCCTTGATGACTTCGATGTCTGAATATTAGCTCGCACAACACTCATTCATCACTTTAGAAAACTTTATTTAATAATAAAGTGTGTGTATAGCACAACTGTTCACCATCAATAATCTGATTTTATGTGTACAGTTTTGAGGAAGATGTCGAGACATTTAGGGAAAAAGTGCGATAGTTTTATTAAAAGTGATTGTGTTCAGATTAAACCTTCTTCTCAGATTTTTTCATTTGAGAATGACAGCATTATGACTGATGTATTTCTTCTTTATAGAGTATTTTCTTCATTTAAATAAGTTGTTTTCTGTGTTTGCTGGACATTAGGAATAAAACATTTGGGATACTCAGAGCTCGTGTTGTTCTTTGGGCTGTTTGTTTCAAAACTCTCTCAAACTTTTTTTTACTTGCTCATGTCTTTCTTTCTCTTGCTCTTTTTACTTGTACTTTTCTTCTGGTTCTGTTGCAGTTCACTGAACAAAAAAAGTGGATAATTACTTGTTGATTGACTGTTAGTGATGATCAGCTGCTGTTAACTGACTTTAGATGAAATCAACTGAAAAGAAGCTCCACAAACAGCATCAGCAGCTTCAGACATCACTAGCCAGACTTGAATTCTGTCAGACGATTACAGAAGATTGTGTAGAGAATTACAGAGGTTTAGATGATGAGGTTATGATTGCTTTATTTTAGCTGGATTCTTGACCCTTGATAACTTATGTTTCTTTTTTCCTCACTCCTGTAACTGTGTTTATAAAACACAATCATTGTCCATCAGCAAAAATAATACATACTGTAATCTCAAAAGAGCATAATATCAAACATTACCTTTCATTCATCATCACTTCACAGAGAACAGAATAATTACGTTGTAGGGATTTTCTATTTCATACATATTTACATGGTGGAATTTCTTTGTGTTTTAACATTAGTGATCTTAGAGCACAAAAGCAGTCATCCGTACATATGATAATTGCTGTTTCTGTGGCTTTGATTCTTTTGATTGTGTTTAGTGCTCATTATTTAAACTAAAATGCTGCAGCAGACGTGATCAGACAGAAACTACAATCAATGATTTTGACAATAACATTCATCAAAACATTGGACTTTTCCAGTACACCTCACAATAACTACATAGTGAAGTACTTCTCATAAAAAACTTGGAGGGTGGTAGAAATGTGTGATTTGTCAAGTGTAATGTTTTTTCTTTTAAAGTTGTGTAAGTGCCAGGTGTGTTTTTTGTTAGCAGGTGTTGTTATTTCAGCTGATGATTGATAAAAACATTGACAGTGTCAGAATCACTCCTGCTATAATGAGCTTGAGAATTTAAAGCAGCAGACGAGTGTGTTTAGAGTAGATACGATCTGCTGGTGTGGACGCTAATATAGTTATCTTTACAGTTATCATTCTTGGTGTCAACAGGCCTTTCTAGAGTTAAAAAACTAAAGAAAATATAGTTAAACTACCTTGTAAAAATACGTGTATCAGTATTTTTCACCTCATAAATACAAACTTTATTATTTATATGTAATTGGGTGATAAAATGGCTGATGTTAACTTTTTTTTTAATTCAGACAATTTTTTTTACAACTCAAAATATTAAGATTTAATTTTGCATTTTGCACTAATTCAAAAACACATACCCCTTTATTCACTGATACTAAAATTGCCCTTTTGGCCCAATCTAGATTGCAAACATCTTAAAAAATGATGTAAAGATGAAGAAGAAAATATATAATTTGATTCAGAAAAAATGTGTCATTTTTTCTTTTTCTTTTTTTTTCTTTTTTTTTTTGAGTTGTAATTACTTGCTAAAAGTTAACGGATTCATTTTGTCAACTTGATTAATTTCATCCTACTAAAAAAAAAAAAAATCCTATTATCATATCAGGTAATTTAATTAACAATGCCATTAATTCTCATGCAGTTGTCAGTTTCTGTGTGATATGATCTAAAACAGAAACTGAAAGTGTCTAAACTGAACTTTGACCTCTGAATATCAGCTTGAAGCTGCCCATTGGCCAGGACCATGAACAATGCCAGTTTATCTCAGAATGTGATCAGAGCTGCTGTTGGACGAACAGGTTTTACAGTATATTATGCTGCAGTCATTGCCGGTGTTTGCTGGTTTGGTTTTCATCTAAAAAGCTCAAGTTTTGGCAAATTTAAAAACCCTTCCACATTAAAAGTGGAATCAGCCTCAGGCTGAAGGAAACAAACCATGAGCTGAGAGACGAGCAGAAACACAAACACATCATCATCTGAATCTCTGTTAATTCTCATTCAGTGCTTCTGAAGACATCTGACAGAAATAAAGTCAATAATGAGAAGCTGGTAAACCAGTTTGTGGAGATGTTTAATCAGACCTTGACAGATTTAATGTCTTCTTTAATTTCAGTTGATTTCATCGAAGGCTGAGGCTGGAAATCTTGAACAGTTGGATTTCTTGTTTCTGCTCGTCTCGTCTCTTTTGAACTCTTCTCGAGATGATTATATGAATAAAACTGGTAAAGACTTCAACTGATTTGGGGATGTTAGCTGAGATTCTGCATTGACTGTCAGTAACTCTTGAAGGGTCAGTAATTAGCTTGATAAATTAAACATTAATGATGTCTTATGAAATGAAGAGTGTGAAGGGGTGTCAATAGAAACCTGTTGTAGTGAGAGCTGAATTACAGCAGAGGACAGCAAATCACCATCACACCGCTCTGTCCATCTCAAGTATGGCGCTCCGATGATATCTTTAATATGACCTTGTAACATGCACTCGTCTCACTGAACGTCACGTCTGCGTTCTTTTTTTCTTTTCTTTTTTTTTTTTCTTATCCATATATTTTATTTTAGGCAAGCCTTGTTGATTTGTGAAGAAGGCTAAATTGATCAAACATATGCTCATTGTGCTTCCTGCTGCTGGAAGGCGAATGTTCCAAACATATTTCTAAAATAATTTAATAAAGAAACGAAAATAGATATGACCACTTTGCCATTAAAAAAACAAAACTGAAATATTGTAATTGCTGCAACATCAGCTGTGTATGGGAAAGAGAGAAAGCAAAAGACAGGGCATCAGTCAGACTCTAGACTAGAATTCTGATAAGCTGTGCAGGGCTCTATTCGTTCCCTTGTTTCAACTAAAAGTTCCCCTGGGCTTTGCGGGCCTCCAAACTGCCCGGACCCTTATGCACCTTCATACCCATTATTTTCTCTTGCAAATATAACAAATGGTATATTTTTTTTTTTTTTTTTTTTTTTTTTTTTTTTTTTACATCAGTTAAACAAGAACTCAATGATAACAGACTTCTGTTTAAAACACATCATATTGCCTATTTTTGCTCTATTTCACCAATAAATATAGCTCATTCCAAACAGAGGCACAGTGCTGTTTTGTGTCTCTGAGCATCATGAATGTGTTTGATTCCTGAATTAATCAACTGTTTAAATGATCAATAACTCACTTATTACAGTTTTTCTGAATGCTTAAGCGCTAATCGTGATTCTTGTAGCACAATTTCTAAAACTATTAATACGTATAGCAAAACCACTCACTGAGTTTGCAAAACTTAAAGCACAAACACTGCTTTGCACTCAGTTTACAATTTTGTAACACACACTTTGCAAAACTGTAGGCACAATCCACTGCACAACACTCTTTTTGCAGAACTTTAAACACAACTCACTGCTTACACTCAATTACCAACACACTCCTAGCAAAATTATACACATGCATGGCTATCATTAACACTATTTTGCCCACTGTCTGGCACACTTTCACATGTGAAAACTGTTTTAGATAATAAGTTCACTTTGCAATCAGCCTAAGCACTATAAATAAGTCACAGGTAAGCTGTCTGTGGAGTACAATGGATGGAGCAGAAAGAGTGAGAAGAGTGAGAATCAGAGGAGGCCGAGGGAGAGGACGTGGAGGTGAAGAAGCGAGAGGGTTAGAGGAAGTTAGAGGAAGAGGACAAGGAGGTGCAAGAAGAGGACGAGGAGGGGAAAGAGAAAGGGTAAGAAGAGTAAGAAATAGAATAACTGATGACATCAGAGCTACAATGGTGGACCATGTCATCAACCATGGGATGACCCTGAGGGAAGCTGGCCAACGGGTTCAGCCTAATTTGAGCCGCTACACTGTGGAAAGCATCATTAGGACATTTCGAAAATGAGATTTGTTAAGTACTTAAGCACTGCCTTACTCTAATGAGAAACACAACAGTACCATACATGCAAAAATACTGAAATTGTTACTTTACAGAATTGCTAGACGTCCAGATGTTGGGGGCAGAGGAAGAATGTTCACTCCAGAGCAAGAGACCCATATAGTGAACATGGTGATTGCCAATAATGCAATAAGACTGTGCGAAATACAGCAGTGCATAATTGATAATGACACCATCTTTCAAAATATACACAGTGTAAGCATTTCTGCACTAAGTCGTGTACTTGTGCGCCACAGAATACGAATGAAGCAAATTTACAGAGTTCCTTTCGAGAGAAACACAGAACATGTAAAGCAACTGTGATATGACTATGTGCAGGTAAGCTATAGTGTCATTGGGTCTGAATTTGGAAGTGCATACTGTAGTGCTGTGCATGGGCCTGATGTGTTGCATTTGTTTTGTCTTGTCCAGAGAGTGATGGAACTAGAAGCAGATGCCATGGGACATGAGCTACTTTTTGTAGATGAGGCCGGTTTTAACCTCAGTAAAACTAGGAGACGTGGCAGGAACATTACTGGACACCGTGCCATCATCAATGTCCCAGGACAACGTGGTGGTAACATAACCATGTGTGCAGCTATAAGCCAAAATGGTGTTGTTCACCATCATGCAACCATAGGCCCATGGAACACTGCACACATTATTGCATTCCTGGACACCTTACACTGTAAAAAGTGTTTCCCTATATTTATTCAGTAAAATTGTGTCAAAATTTTACAAGCAATATTATTAATTAAATTTAAAACATTTTAATTAAGTAAAAATAATCATTAAAAATTAGTAGAATAACATGAAAAAATTAGGTAAAATGTACATAAAAATATTGATTTAATTGGACAAAAAACAAACAAACAAAAAAACACTATGCTAAAGAATACTATGTTATGCATGCCAGGCCAGTAGTTGCCGATCATGAAACATTATATGCATGCACATGACATCAGCCTTTTTACAAATTAACATTTTTGTTGCTTACATAGATATGATACAGGCATCATGTTCAAAAGGCTGTGTCTTAAGGCCCCCCAAACAGAGTTATTGAAGACACCTAAAGTTCACAAACAGAATCAAAGGGTAAACTATTGGTTACCATTATAGTGGTCAGTGTTTGCTTTAGTTGTGTTCTTGACCCTTGATGTTTTAATATTACATTTTGCATTGCTGTTGTAACTCAGTTATAACAGCTAGGCAAACTAAGAATAAAGATGATCAGGTAGTGTTGGTCATGCTATTACATAATCTTTGTTCTTCCTGAATATCTGAACTCATTCAGTGTCTGATCTCTGAGACGACTGTGATTCAGCAAAAAAAGAAAAAAAAGTGGAATTTTCAGTGTAAACCGGAGTTTGAGAATTGTGTTTAAAACAGAGAAAGGGAACTTTCTTTTGGCACACAGTCACATCAAGAACCAGCGTATGAATCTCAAGAATGGTGACAAACAGCATATTCAGACGAACTGTAAGAATCACAAAACAAGCTACTATAGAATTGTTGCTCATTATTTATTCATGCTGCAAAGCATGATGGGAGCCATAAAATGAGTTTTGATTGGTGGCACCCAGAATGCAGTGGAACATGCTTTTTGATGGTCACCATTCTTGAGGTTCTCAGGTTGATTCTTGATTTCTGTGTGTCTAAATGAAAACACTTTTCTTTTTTAACAAGGTTTTGATCAGAGGTGCTTCTAAGAATTTCTCTGATAATGCTGAAAACACAGGAGCTTATATTGTTCAATCACAGGACACATGTTATTGATCAGACACACCCAACTCGGACCAAATGATGATGTACAAACAAATAACACCACCTGATCACATTTCCTTCTTGGCTTATCAAGCTGCTGTATCACAACTAGCAACCAAATAAGATATATTCAACATTTTAAGGGTCAAGAGTCCAACTAAATCAAACACTGAACACTACAATGGTAAGCAAATTATTATTATTTTTTTCATTCAGTGATTCGTTTTGTGAACTTTAGGTGTCTTCAATAATTCTGTTTTGGGGGCATTACAACCTTTTGAACATGATGCCTTTATCATATCTATGTAAGCAACAAAAATGTGAATTTGTAAAAAGGCTGATGTCATGTGCATGCATATAATGTTTTCGAAGGGTGTTTCATGATCGCCAACTACTGGCCTGGCATGCATAACATAGTATTCTTTAGCATAGTGTTTTTTTGTTTGTTTGATTTTTGTCCAATGAAATCAATATTTTTATGTAAATTTTACTTAATTTTTTCATGTTATTCTACTCATTTTTAATGATTATTTCTACTTAATTAAAATGTGTTAAATTTAATTAATAATATTGCTTGTAAATTTTTGACACAATTTTACTGAATAAATATAGGGAAACACTTTTTACAGTGTACATGACATGCTCACTGTTCAGAGACCAGAGCATACCCGAAGAGGCTAAACAGGCTGATTAGAAGGGCTGGTTCTGTCCTGGGTTGCTCACTTGAGCCAGTGGAGGTGGTGGGAGAAAGGAGGGTGAGAGCTAAGCTCATCCATGCTTAAGAACTCGTCCCACCCACTTCATGGGACATTAACATCATTGAGCAGCTCCTTCAGTGACAGACTGATACACCCACGCTGTGCGAAGGAGAGATTCAGGAGATCCTTTCTTCCTGCGGCCGTGAGACTTTATAATCAGCATGGCTAAGTACTAAACAGAAATCACCACTCAGAGACGGAAAGAATGCAATCTATGCATATTCACTTGCACTGGTTTTATAATTTTGTTTTGTATTATTTATTGAATGTGACTCATTATTTATTGATTATTTCATGCTATCCACTTTCTGCTGTAAATGTTGAAATTTCTCACCTGTGAGACAAATAAAGGTTGATCTAATCTAATCTAATATAATATGGGACCATGTTAGTTTCCATAGGGCTGCTTTGGTCCGCACCTGGTTTACAGACCACCCCTCCATACTCTCCATTGTTAAATCCCATCGAGGAGTTCTTCTCTGCCTGGCGCTGGAAAGTGTACGACCGTCATCCTCATCAACAGGTAGCCCTTTTACAGGCAATGGAGGAGGCATGTGGAGATATTGACCAGGCATCATGTCAGGCCTGGATACGGCATTCAAGGAGATATTTTCCCCGGTGTCTTGGACTGGAGGATATTGCATGCGATGTGGACCAAATTTTGTGGCCGGACCCAGAAAGACGACATGATGTAGGCTGATCGTCTTTTTTTTTTTGGTGAAATTTTGTGTTCTGACTTTGTCTTGGTTTTGATGAGTGTGAATAAACACCAATACTTGAAGTTTGGATCCTTGTATATGTTTACATGACACTATGACAAAAGTATGACCTCAAATTGACATCTGTACACAGAGAAAGCAAAAGCCAGATGTGTTTTGTATTCGTACCATCAGTGTGTAGTTGGCACATTGTGTGCTTAGTAGATGATGGCTTGTGTTTACTGTTTGATATGAAAACACAATTTTTACGAAGGTGTGAAGAGTTAATCTAGCTGTGTTCGCTTTTGCAAGAGAAGTACAATGTTTTGATAATTGGGTGAAAGGTTTTCTTATTTGTGTTTAGAGTTTTGCAAAAATAGCCAATAGTTACAAAAAATGTGCTTAAGCAATCAGAAAAAAACTGTAATAGTGTAATTCTTGGGAGGGGTGGAGGTACGGGTCTCCTTATATCCAAAGAATGGAAATTTGAACTTCAGCCATCACCTACAGGTACTGGTTCATTTGAATCACATGCCATTACTGTAACCCACCCTGTTAAAATCGACTTTGTGGTCATTTATCGTCCTCCAGGTCAACTGGGAAACTTCTTGGAGGAGTTGGATGTGCTGCTATCAAACTTTCCTGAAGATGGTACTCCTCTGGTACTGCTTGGCGACTTCAACATCCACTTAGATAAACCCCAGGCTGCTGACTTCAAAACTCTGCTCACCTGATTTGATCTCAAGCTAATGTCCACTACAGCGACTCACAAATCGGGCAACCAACTTGACCTCATCTACACGCGTGGTTGCTCTGTGGACACCTCTTCAGTTGCTCCACTGCACACCTCAGACCACTTCCTCATTACTGCTAACCTAGCACTTACTCCTGAAGTGGCACATACTCCAACGCAGGTCACCTTTCGACGGAACCTACGCTCACTCTCTCCATCTCGCCTATCTGCTGTGGTTTCATCCTCTCTTCCACCATTCTCTCAGTTTTCTGCTCTGGACACGAACAGTGCTACGGACACTCTTTGCTCCACTTTAACATCTTGCTTGGACAACTTTTGCCCACTGTTGTCTAGACCAGCACGCACAGCCCCATCTGCCCCCTGGCTGTCCGAGGTTCTCCGTGAACATCGCTCTAAACTCAGGGCTGCAGAGAGGAAATGGCAGAAATCTAAAAACTCTACGGACCTCAGTGTGTATCAATCACTCCTCTCTTCCTTCTCTGCAAAGGTCTTAACAGCTAAAACATCCTACTACCACAACAAAATTAACAGCTGCTGTGACGCTCGGACACTATTCAAGACTTTCTCTTCTCTTCTTAATCCGCCGCCTCCACCTCCTCCATCGACTCTTACAGCGGACGACTTTGCAACTTTCTTCACAAATAAGACGAGATCCATCAGTGAACAATTCTCCACACCACAGACTGAGGAAAACTTCACAATGACTGATGCACACTCTTTATCCTCCTTCTCCCCACTCTCAGAGATGGACGTCTCCAAAATTCTCCTGTCCAATCATCCTACTACTTGTCCACTTGATCCTATCCCCACTCACCTCCTTCAAGCGATCTCTTCTTCAGTCATACCTTCACTTACTCACATTATCAACTCCTCTCTTCAATCTGGAACATTTCCCTTAGCATTCAAGCAGGCTCGGGTAAGCCCACTGCTCAAGAAACCATCTCTAAATCCAGCGCTTCTTGAAAACTACAGACCGGTATCCCTTCTTCCATTCATTGCAAAGACACTTGAGCGGGCTGTGTTCAACCAGCTTTCTATGTTCCTTGGACAGAACAACCTCCTGGACAGCAACCAATCTGGCTTCAAAAGTGGCCACTCAACTGAGACTGCTCTGCTCTCGGTTACTGAAGCCCTGCGACTAGCAAGAGCAGCTTCAAAATCCTCGGTACTCATCTTACTGGACCTGTCTGCTGCTTTTGACACTGTTAATCACCAGATTCTCCTGTCCACCCTCAGAAAGATGGGGATCTCTGGAACTGCTCTCCTGTGGGTTAAGTCCTACCTCTCTGACAGATCCTTCAGTGTGTCTTGGAGGGGTGAGGTTTCAAAGTCACACCACCTTGCTACTGGGGTTCCTCAGGGCTCAGTACTTGGACCACTTCTCTTCTCCATCTACATGACATCTTTAGGATCTGTCATTCAGAAGCATGGCTTCTCTTATCACTGCTATGCTGATGACACCCAACTCTACTTCTCATTCCAGCCTGATGACCCGACGGTAGCTGCTCGCATTTCAGCCTGTCTGAGTGACATTTCCCGCTGGATGAATGACCATCACCTTCAGCTTAACCTTACAAAAACTGAACTACTGGTGATTCCAGCTAACCCATTGATTCATCACAACTTCTCTATACAGCTGGGCTCGTCAACCATAACTCCTTCAAGGACAGCCAGAAACCTAGGAGTTGTGATGGATCATCAGTTAAGCTTCACTGACCACATTGCTACAACGACCCGGTCCTGCAGGTTTGCCTTATACAACATTAGGAAGATTAGACCCTTCCTGTCAGAGCAAGCAACCCAACTTCTTGTCCAAGCTCTTGTTCTCTCTAGACTGGACTATTGTAATGCTCTCCTGGCGGGCCTTCCTGCATGTACTGTCAAGCCTCTGCAAATGATCCAGAATGCAGCAGCGAGGGTTGTCTTCAATGAGCCAAAAAAAGCTCATGTTACTCCCCTCCTCATCAGGTTACACTGGCTACCAGTAGCCGCTCGCATCAAATTCAAGGTACTGATGCTTGCCTACAAGACAACCACTGGCACGGCACCAACTTACCTAAACTCACTGGTTAAATCCTATGTGCCCTCCAGAAGCTTGCGCTCTGCAAGTGAACAACGTCTTGTGGTGCCATCCCAAAGAAATCCAAAATCAGTCTCACGGACCTTTTCCTGGACTGTGCCCAGCTGGTGGAATGACCTCCCAATCTCAATTCGTACAGCGGAGTCTTTACTCACTTTCAAGAAACATCTAAAGACTCATCTTTTTCGCCTGCACTTAACCTACTAACACCAGTACTTTTCCTCTTCTTGTCTTTTTCATTTAATTAAAAAAAAAAAAATTATTAAATACACCTGGCTATGCGTTCTATACTAGACTAACTGAGACTTGTCATGGCACTTGTACTCTGTTGTTGTTCTCTTGTTGACCTGACTGCTTCTATTGTTCTCATTTGTAAGTCGCTTTGGATAAAAGCGTCTGCTAAATGATTAAATGTAAATGTAAATGTAAATTCTGCCACCTACTGGCGGTTTTCAATTCACATTTAGAGTACCTTTCCATTTTTCTTTTTCTTTATAATTGTAAATATCAGTAAGCTATTCAACGTTTTAGGATTAAAATATCAAAACATTATTTCTGCATTTGTAACTGCAGGTTAAATGATTCATGTCCTGCATTAAACAGTGTGTAAATACATCTAAATGCCTCTTCAGATGTAGCGTGTTTCCTCTGCATTGCAAAGATAAATTTTGTTTATAATGATTTTTATTGGTTTGGTAACAACCCTGAATTTCATATAATTTGTATAATTTTATTTTTTTATTTTTTTATTTTTATTTTTTTTTGCAGACACTTTATTGAATTTAAGAATTTGATTCTAAATATAATGCACTCTTCTAGGAAAAAATATAAAATGCCCATTAAGGGTGAAAATAACCTTTGTTGGAAAATATTAATTTCCATCACTGCTGTGAACTGACTACGCAGAAAGTGAAGCATATCAATTCACTGCTCATCAAGCTTAAAATAAGCTTATCTTAGGTTTTCTCAACGATAACGATCAAGGACACGACAATTAAATAAATAAATAAATAAATATCAGCCTATACTCACCATCATTACTCCAGTCTTCTTTGAGACATGGTCCTTCACTGTATTTTCAATGTCGGAAAAAATTGTGCTGCTTAATATTTTTCTATGATATTTTTACAGGATTGATTCGTGTATCCTGGCAGATTATTATTCAAAATATAGATATCTTTATAATTTAACATTATTGCTGAATAAAAGCTTACATAAAAAAAAAGGAAAATAAATATTGAATAATAAAATTATATTATAATCCTAATTTAGATTTTAAATTTAAAATATAAGAAGAGAGGTGCTTGAAAAATTGAACATTAATCAGGCATAATGTATTTTACAGCCTTTATTATTTTACAGCAACAGTCTCAGATCTAGCAGCCGATTGCGATCGATGGGTCGGCCATCAAGACGATCAAGTGCTGTAGGCTATATTAAAAATGTAAAAAGATAAAAACAAAATAACCCTAAAAAGTAATTTCAAAAAGGATTTCATAAAAATAAACTGAATAATTAATCTACATTGAATTGGCCGGGAAAAAGACTCACTAAAAAACCCCAATCACAAAAAAAAAAAAAAAAAAAGTCAGATGCAGACGTCACGTTATAATGCAGACTGAGATGTCACGTTATAATGCAGACGGAAATGTCACGTCCATTGAGAGCAGTGAATGAAGTGCAAGTAAATTGTGCATTGCCTCACACACAGCAATGAGCCGTGTGAGGACCGTGTGAGGATCCGTGTTAGGGAAAAAATAAATAAATAACTTCACTGCTACACGTGAATCACGCGTGAACGTCTGACTCGACACTTCACTGCCACACGTGATTTACGTGACGTCTGCGTGACGTTTACGCCTCGTCTGCGTCTTAAAATGAATGGATTTAATAGCAAAAAATCAAGACGTCAGTGAGACGTTCAGTGAGACGAGTGCATGTTACAAGGTCATATTAAAGATCTCATCGGACCGCCATACTCAAGTACACGCGGCTGCACTCTGCAGATCGAGGCGGGGCTGCACGTGTACCACACCTACTCTGATTGGTTCAATCGTCTTTCATAGACAAACATGATAGGAAATCCAATAGCAGGTGTAGGACAGAGTGTGTTGTTTAAAAAGCTAAAACTGTGCAGTTTACAAAGCCTTCATTATAATGTTCAGCTGTTCATTGTTAATCTGATTCACTATGGCTGCATCCGAAATCGAATACTTCCCTACTATATGCAGTATGAAAAAAAACAAAACACACAAATTATATTACTTAAACTACAATAACAGTAAAAGGGCATCTGTGTCTTCAACAAGACCACAAAATGAACTAATTGCATCAACATTAAAATATTTACAGATAGTAAATATTAAACCTGTCGCCGTCAGTCATATCCCAGCTAAAAAAATTTTGTTCTAAAAATGTTCTAAGAATATTACCATGATTGTTCTAACAATGTTTTTAGCGGGTAATTTTATTATTGTTCCCAGAACGTTCTCTCAAAAGATAGGATAACGTTCTCTAAAAACATTCTAAAAATGTCTATTAATAACATTATTAGAACATTATCCCCTAACATTCTAATTAAGATTTAAGCAGATGCCTTGAGAAGCACTTGGATCCCTTGCCTTGTTTAACCCCTTAACTGTCACTCATTTTTTTGAACATTGACTTTGTAGTGCACGATCCAAACTTAAATTTGTATTATTCATGAATGAAAACATTTTGTAACATAATTTTGATGTACCATTTACATGCAATGTCTGAAGGATGAATTTTGAGATTTCAAGTTTTCAGTTGATATATAATTTCTCATGATTTCTAAAATGTGATAGAGAAAAAGACAACAAAGAAGTCTTGTTTTTTTAACAAAGGTCAAAATTCCTGTTATAATGTAGATTTTTGAGGGTGCACTCTTGTCATAAATTAATCTATTACTTTTCCTACATAATTTTTAACAAGAAACATTGATAAAAAATATATTTGGGAGTCTTAGACCTTTCCAGCGATATATAGTTTGTCAAGATTAGATTAGATTTAATTGTAATATAGTGAAGTAAATGTAGGCGTCCCACAGAGCGGACGGGTGACAGTTAACAGGTTAAAGTAATGGTTTGGGTTGATGTCACCATAATGGTGATAAGTGTTGGTTTTAGTTGTGCAATTTGACACTTGACTTATCAGTGTTGTTCTTTAACTTCAGTAATCTTTATTGTGGCAAGATAACATGTTGTTTGATGGTGCTGGTTGCTTGCTGGTGATTAACACATCATCACATATGTGGTCTGTTTACCCGTTTTCATCAAATCTAATGTATAGTGTTAGTTACATATCACACAAACATCAGGATTCAGTGTATGAATCTCAATGGTGACATGCTTCATGCTGCAATGTATTATCAGTATATCACACAAAACTCATCCATGTCACCCAGAATGCACTGCGGCATGAAGCATGTCATCATTGTTGAGATTCATACAGTAATTCTTGAGGTCTTTGTGTGTCTAAGCTTTCTCTGGTTCATTAACAATGTAATTTAAAAAGAACAGACAAAATATGATATACATTTGTATGATCTTATGCATTGCATCTGCTATAGTCACTTATATTAAATTAATTGCATAGATTCAACTCCAGATAAAACAGGCTGATCAGATTACAACATGAGGAAAGTTCTAATATTAGTAAGTGACCAAGGTCACCTGATGACATTTGTCTCTCACTGTTTTCGCTGTAACAAATATAGCTACGACAGTTAAATGAACCGTAACTGAAAGAGTCATACTGCCTAAGTACTGATCACCATAATGATGACATCAAGCTAAACTATTATTTTCAATAAACCCTCAACACCTCTGTTAATCTCAATAAGAACTTTTTACACTTATGACAGAAATAAATCTTGTTTATAAGAAGTGAAGTTGGTAATACTGTTTTTGGAGTTATTTACGCTAGAGTTTGACACCAAACAGAGGTTGGGTTTTCACTTTCAACCAACATTTGACTTCTGAGCAATGTCAGTCCACATCTAGTGTGATGGGAAGCTTTATTAGAATGTTAGAGAATAATGTTGTAACAATTTTATCAATAAACATTTTTAGAATGTTTTTAGAGAATGTTATCCTAACTTTTAGCAGACCATTCTGGGAACTAAAATAAATCTAGCCGCTGAAAATGTTCCTAGAACATTAAACATTTCTAGGTGGGATCTCTGAAGTTGATGCATTTGTTATAACGTCACAGGTCACATGATAACGCGAACATGGCTGATCACATTTATACTCAACGAGATTTGGCTGTAGTGTACGTACTCTTTTAACCCTTTATTGGAATTAAGTACCTACTCATTGAGTATGCGATTTCGGACCCAGTCAATGTCTGATTTATTGAATCACGAGATGTTAGCTGTTGCAAGTTTAATATTCTTGACCAGCTGAATTCACAAATGAATCACTGAGATATTCTAAAACGCTTAACGTGGAAGTACGTGGCTTGATGCATTAAAACTGTGTTTTAAAAACTCCGTAAACAATTTATTAATAAAGCACTCTATTCACAGACACGCAGATATGTATGCTGAAATAACCACAATCTTAACAACTGCATTAAAATAAGAGCACGATGCAGATTAAACTGTGTTCGTTACTATAGCATCAGATTACAGGTATGTCCTTTCAGAACCATTACGATTGGTAGAAATAAAAGTTTCTCAGACCCCTCAGATCTCCCAGCAATTCATACATATTTTAGGAGGTATGAATTTATATCAATGACCTAGACCTAACCAACACAGGGGTTTAGACAAATCGTATAAAATCGTACGAGTGAGGTTGTACAAATTATTAGCCACCTCATAAAAAACACGTACCACAAACAGTTTTACCATTTACTGCATTTTGTTATTTCAGTCATTTATTAATAACAGCTAATGAATCTGAAGCCACACATATTCACCGGTGGACAGGAGTTTAATGGTGACCATAAAACTCATATTATCATCATGACAGGGAGAGAAAGGTTTTGCACATTTTTCTTGAACAGATACCAATAAGATGACATGCTGACACAATCATAAACATCAGAAATACTTCTGCAGTGCACCAAACCCTCAAAGGGTTTCAAGATCGTGGTTGTGAGGTTGTGGGGGATTTTATCTAAAGGCAGAAGCCAAAGGATGTGGGATCCACAAACAGATAGTAAAAGATAGAAATGATGATGTACCAGAAGAGCTGCTGATCTCTTAGATCACACGGTGCATCTATCAATTTCAGGCCATTGCACAACATTCAGTGCATCATTCAGTGAACATAATATTTTCACAGTGCATCTACTGTATGCTCTCACTCAAACAAGTGTCTGCTTTTCTGTGATTTTTGTGATGAATGCAGGATGATGTTTTGAAACGGTTTGAAATATGTTTTGATATTAAAATACGGATGTCATCTTTCTTGTATGTGTTTATACAGCATGTTTCTCTGCATGTCTTTATCACATATCTCAACACATATCAGTTCTGTCAGCAGTGCATGTGGGTGGAAACCTCACAGCAGAAACAGAAATGTGAGAGAGACTGATGGGTGTTTGTGCTTGTAACATCACAATTTACATTAAGGTCCACATTTCACCAGCTCTTGCTCTTCCTGGATTGTGATCTGATTCTCTGATCTCCCTGGATTCTCTCAATATCTGTGAGACTGAAGTCAATCAGGAATGACGTCCATCATCATCATCTTCTTCATCTTAATCACTCTTTGTCTGATCTCAGGTCAGTTCTTTCCTGGTCAAATAATATTTTATATGATATTGTCCAGGTTGATTGTATAATAACCCAGATCAAATGATCTTGTGTTCGTCAGGTCAGGTTCTGTGTTTTAAAGTGATCGGCTGCTCTGGAGGGAGTGTGATGATCAAGTGCACGAAGACAAACCAGAGAGACTCTTCTGTTCAGCTTAAAGGAAAGTATTTCTGCAGAGACAGAGACTGTAAACCTGGAATCAGTACTGAGACTCGACACCACCGGGTTAATAATAAGAGATTCGCTCTGTATGACAATAAAAACAGCAGATTCTTCTCAGTGTTCATCAGGAAGCTCAGCAGAGAGGATGCTGGGAAATACACATGTGGAAACAACCAGGAATGGAGTCGTGATGTTGAGTTAGTGGTGAACACCAGTACGTATGAAACTTTATAAATTTCTACAGTAATTATTTTTACTATAGCACTATTTAAAGGTGCACTACAGAAGGCTGTTTTACTGTGACTGTGCAAGTACACAAGTCATGATTCACAACAGTAATCTTACAATAATGATTCAGAATTTGAACTTTTGAGTCAGATTATATTGGGAGAAAGTCAGCTTTACATCATTCATGTCATTCCTACAGACTTAAGTGTTCAGTTACATTACTTTTTGTTAAAACATACCTGCTAAAAACATTGTGAGAACAATCCATGGTAATGTTCTTAGAACATTTTTATCATAAAAAAATTCTAGCTGGGTTTACATGGCAGCTCAATCTAATGTTATCCTACAAAAAAGTGTGCATGTTTGTGTGGAGTGTGAAGCTGAACAGAGGTGCACTTGGGCTCATTTGATCTTAAAATACTTCCTCATTTTTGGTCATAAAGATAAGAGTAATGCATCTTTTGTCTCTGTAAAGCCTCTAGGTTTATTTGTGCGAACTCAGAATAGCGATTAAATTTAGCTCTTTTGTAAAATAATTAAAGCAAACTTGATGCACTTTCAGCCGTCTCAGACTCTGTGAACTTGAGTGCCTCACTTCAAAACTGGATGCTTGCTTTTTTTAAATGAACTACTTCAAACAGAAAACAATTATTCTCAAATTATGTAATCCATATGAAACATGCATACAGGTGCTGTGGAGATGAGTCAGTGTCGCAGACTTCATCTCTTAAACCCAAAACAGAAATCACTAGTGTAGCAATAAATTAAAACGTTAATGCAGTACACTTTCTGTTTTTCCCTAGCACATTCATAATTATTATAATTGCCGGTGCGCTGTGGCAATCAAAGGCTCATTATTATTATTTATATGATTTATTATTAAAAGTATGACTAATAGTCGACTAATGCTTAAAATGCTTTAGTCGAGGGCAGCCCTAATGCATATTGACTAATTGTTTATGAGAAGCATACATATAAGAGACTGACAGTTAGCTGAATACATAGCCTCTTTGTTTAATTAGTGACACTTAGCCTGCATTTTAAAATCTTTATTTGAATGTGGCAATTAATGTTTTTTAGTTTAAAGCCTCTGTTTGAATATGGCAACATAATATTGTGCTCTACAATATTTCTATGAATAAATCTCTGACAGACACTATCAGCCAATCACTGTGTGCATAGTAAGTATGCTGACATCATCCATAGCAACGAGCTCAGCCCCGCCCCCTAACTCTTAGTTTAAGTCTTCTCTCTATTCCTTAGTAAAAGTTTGTCTCAGCAGCTTTGTGAATAGGTTTTAAGAGAAAATTCTTAGCTAAAAACTTTTACTGCTATTTAGGAGAACTCTTAGTGGTAAGATGAAATGTTTTGTGATCACAGACCCAGATGATTTTCTGGATATATGTCTTGCAGGATGTAAATTTTTCTGTCAATACATTTTAATGAAGAATGTCAGATCTGCTCTGATCACAAGGAACCATAAATATACCTAAAAACAAGAGTCTTAAAAATGAACTGCAAGCAACATGACACTGTACCTGTCACACAGAGATGGAGATAGAGAGACTGAAGTTCCCTGTAGTGCACCTTTAATAATAATAATAATAATATTTTAATATTTCAGTGCATGTCACAATGATTTATTTAAATAATTTTCAGCCTCTTCTTCTTGTGGGACGTCTGTTATCCGATCTGCATATAAAGGTCAAACAATCACTTTCAGCTGTGAATATGAAAACAAGTTTAAAACACACACCAAAGTCTTGTACAGAGTGAATGGAGATCCTGTGTTTGTGCTGAAGATCTCTCAATCATCACAATCATCTGAAGAGAAGTTCATCCTGTCTGACAATCAGAGAAATCACTTTAATGTGACCATCAGAGACATTTCTGAAGAGGAGCGTGGAGTTTATTTATGTGGAGTGGAGAGAGACGGAGGAGATACACCACCTTCAGAAACATCAGTTACTCACATAACCTTCATTAAAGAGATTGAGCTGAACGTTTCTAGTGAGTATAGATTCATTTTTATAATAATACAAATAAAAAAAAAACTCTAAATAAGAAATGTAAATCTCTCCTGACTATATTAATAATGTAATAAATCTTGTTTTGCAGGTCAGATATCTTCTGTCCAGGTTGAGGCCTACATCAGTAAATCAGTCTTCATCAAGTGTGAATTTCCAGAAGAATTCAAAGAAAACCAGAAATTCATCAAAATAAATTCATCAAAAGAGATCTCTGTTGAACAGAATCAGTGGATCCGTCTTGATAAAGCGCTCGTGTATGATGAAACCAGTTCAGGAGTTTTGAAGGTTTTTATCAGTGATTTAACTGAAGCTGATGAAGGAACGTACAGATGTGGAGTGAAAACTGTTAATGATCATCTGTTCATGAAGATCAGACTGAAGATTAATCAAGGTATTTTTATTATTATTATTTCAAGCGGTGTTGGCAGCTATTGTCATTGTTAGTGTTCTTGTTCTTGTTTGGCTTACGAGACTCTGGCAGAGCTGCCTGTGGAGAAGATGTGAAATTTGTCACAGATAAACGACAGTCTCAACATTAACCAGTCAATCTGGAGTCTGTAACTCAATCCATCTAGCACCAAGAACTGTCTGATTGCATTGAGATAAATAAAAATATTAATAAACTTTCTGACATTTTTAATTTACCAAAACCTATTTTTCAAACCGTTCCTAGACAGTTTGTCTGGTTTTCACCAATATTGGCTCAGATCATTGTGAGATCATGCTGATAAAAACTAATTATAAGCTTTCTGCTAGAGCCCTGCGAGGGTGATCCCGCTATCCCCCGCTCACACTGAATTTCTGAACATTACATTAAAATATTGAATATAATTTTCACCCCTCAGGGAGCTGCTGGTATTGAAATGGAGTTTGAATAAGCACTCGCTGTTGACTTTCACATTTGATTTTGTGATCACATGCACTCAGTGTAAAGATGAGCACATTTTACACAATATTTATCAATGAGCTCAGGATCTGTCAGCCATGTCTACTTACTCTCGAACCCTGATCATTTGACTTCTGGTGGATGCATGTTTTTTTTTTGTGGGCTGAAGGTTACAAATATTGCATGAAATACAGTTGACATGCAATATTTTGAAATGCTTGTATTGAAGACTTTTTGTATTCTATCCATGATGGAACTGCTCTAGATTTACATTAACGTGAAATTAAAGCAGTACATTGAAAAAAGTAATAAGTAAATTTACTTAATTTTTATTTGGTAAGTTTTTGCACAAGCATTTTTCAAGTAAATTTAACACATTTGGAAATTAAGTAAATCTACTTAACTAAGTTAAGTAAAAAAATAAAATAATAATAAGTACATTTTATTGAGTAAAATTTAATTAAATAATATTAAATTAACGCATTTAGCAGACACTTTTATCCAAAGCAACTTACAGTGCACTCAGGCTAACAATTTTCACCTATCATGTGTTCCCGGGGAATCGAACCCCCCAACCTTACGCTTGCTAATGCAATGTTCTACCACTGAGCTACAGGAACACTTCAAGACCTGGTGAAAAATAAGTGAAAACTTCACTTACTTACTTTTTTATTATGGAAAAGTTTTTACACTAACAAAAAACCAGAAACAGATATTCTAGAAATTTCTAAATGTAAAATAACAGTTTTATCAAATGAGGGTAAATAAGTCTCTCACTTATGTCCCTTTAAACCAGTTTACAGCAAAGACAGCACGAAGGACTGGATGCACATGATAAATATTCTGCAATTAAGAAAACAGACAAAAGAAATAGCACTGTAAAACCCGATAAGTAAACTTTACTCAAACCATTTGAGTAAATAGATTGCCTTGATTTAAACCATATAAGTTTTAAAACTTTGCAATTAAGTAATTAAGTGATTAACTAAGTGCTGATTGAGAATTAGTGATGAACAGCTGCTGTTTAACAAACAGAATCACTGAAGAAAAGAGAAACACAAGAACTACTACAACTGACTTCAGACACAGCCTTAGATGAAATCAACTGAAATAAAATACATGAAATCTCTCAAGATCTGATGAAACAACCCCACAAACAGCATCAGCAGCTCCACTTATTAATAACCAGACTGACTTTATTTCTGTCAGACGTCTACAGAAGATCTTATTGAGGATGAACTAAGGTTTAGATGTTGATTTATTGTTTCATTTGAAGTAACCATGTTAGAGATCAGTGTCTGCTTTAGTTGGGCTCTTGACCCTTGATTTCTGTCTTAGTCTTTTCTCTGGCTGTTATAACCGTGTGTTTCTAAAACACATTTGTTGTAACTCAAAAGCCCAGAAGAAAAGCCATCAGGTGTTAACCTGTACCTAGATGTAGGTTGTTATACTTTATATTGGTGATGATAGTCATCAATTATTTATCTGTATGGCGTCTAATGAAGTCGGTGTTGTGGAAGTGATTTTAGTAAAAATGCACTTAGTTAATCACTTAATTACTTAAATGCAAAGTTTTAAAACTTACATGGTTCAAATCAAGGCAATCTATTTACTCAAACGGTTTGAGTAAAGTTTACTTATCGGGTTTTACAGTGCAATTTATTTTGTCTGTTTTCTTAATTGCAGAATATTTATCATGTGCATCCAGTCCTTCGTGCTGTCTTTGCTGTAAACTGGTTTAAAGGGACAGAAGTGAGAGACTTATTTACCCTCATTTGATAAAACTGTTATTTTACATTTAGAACTTTCTAGAATATCTGTTTCGGGTTTTTTGTTAGTGTAAAAACTTTTCCAAAATAAAAAAGTAAGTAAGTGAAGTTTTCACTTATTTTTCACCAGATTTTGAAGTGTTCCTGTAGCTCAGTGGTAGAACATTGCATTAGCAAGCGTAAGGTTGGGGGTTCGATTCCCCGGGAACACATGATAGGTGAAAATTGTTAGCCTGAGTGCACTGTAAGTTGCTTTGGATAAAAGTGTCTGCTAAATGCATTAATTTAATATGATTTAATTAAATTTTACTCAATAAAATGTACTTATTATTATTTTATATTTTTTTACTTAACTTAGTTAAGTAGATTTACTTAATTTCCAAATGTGTTAAATTTACTTGAAAAATGCTTGTGCAAAAACTTGCCAAATAAAAATTAAGTAAATTTACTTATTACTTTTTTCAGTGTATTTGGCAGATCTTGATTAGGATAAAACCGAAACCAAGCAATTCGTTGTTTGTGTTGCTAGACTGGGTCTAAAGGGCTGCATTGGGTTTGGGCTCCTGTTTTTTTTTTTTTTTTTTGCAATAGCCTGTTAAGCAAGCTTTTTAAAAAAGCATTCTATTATTTTTATTTTTATTTTTTTTTAGTTTTGGATTTATTTTGTTAAAATTATATCTAGCGTATTTTCAAAGTTCTCCCTATTTATTTATTTAATGGTAAATTTATTTCCTAGTTAATTGTTTGCAGTAGGCCTAGCCTGCGTTTAAAAACTGAGGTGCTGCTAGTTACTTAACGGTTAAGTTTTTTTTTACGCTAATTAAAAAAAAATACCCAATGTTTTTTGCCATGTTTGGTGCTTTGGTTTAGCATTGATTATTTCATATTATTTAAATGCAATCATGTTTAAATCGGTTATTATGGATAACTTGAATGAATATTTAGTCTGGATACCTATTTGTGTACATTTTTCACAAGCTCTGAGATACTGTAAACTCTGCGGAAGCGGGCGGCTGCAGGTTTAAGAAAGACATATGGGGTAGTTGCATATCTCCGCCATCTTGGATTTCCGGTCTTGCGAGTGTGTGCATAGATACTTCGGTTATTCTAAACGTCAGTGTAGAGAACCGGAGAAATCCAAATATTACCTTCTATGTGTTTACATGATTTATTATATCACTTCAAATGCAAATAAGATGTACACTGCTATTATTACTGTACTATAAATGTTAACTGAGCCAGTGGATTTGAAATTTGTGTATGTTTGGAAATGGAAGTTGAACTCATAATGTGTACACACAACTACATAATGTATTTTTACCTTACCAGTTAGTACAAATTACTTATTTCTCGAAAACGTTTGTATTACTTTTTTTTTTTTTTTTTTTTTTTTTTTTTACAAAATATTTAACATGTGAGACGTGGGCTGATTTATCTTCATAAATGTCCACTTCTTAATTGTGCACATACATCAGTCTGTTTCATCATTGTTTTTCACAATATATTTTATTATTTTACACAACTTTGCATCAAGCATGTTTTTGTTTCTGAACACTTTCTAGCAGTTAAAATGAGGGGAAAGATTTGTTTTATTTAATATTAAATTACTGATATATTTTTCATTGTTTTTTTGTTTTTTTGTGTGTGTATAGTTGATCATTTCCCTGAATCAAGTGAATCAGCTGCTGTTATTGGTGAAAGTGTGAAACTCAGCTGTAATTCCCCTGAGGAACAGCAGTCCATCAAACACATCTGTAAAGAGAACGAGCAGAAGATCTGTCAGAGCATCAGTTCATCAGAGAAGCAGCGCTTTGAGTTTTCTGACAGTACAGCAGGAGTTTTTACAGCGAGCATCAGTAATGTGAGCCTGAGAGATGCTGGAGTTTACTGGTGTGGAGCAGAAACCAGACACCAGCATCTGACTTCTGTTTCTCTCACCAATAAACATCAACTGACTTTAACCAGTATGTACAGACACCACAAACCATGCAGTTCAGTCATAGATGCATGTATTTCACAGTGAATAAATACATCTCTGTTCTCTTTGACTATCAGTGCCTCCAGTGATCAGACGTGAAGGAGATTCAGTCCAGATCAAATGCCCTTATGATGAAAAACACACTGAAGAAAAGTGTCTGCGCAGAGGAAAGTGTTTGAGTAAAGTAGTAAAGTATCTGTGTAAAGGAAAGTGTTTCACTGAAGATGCTCAAATTATCATTCAGTCAGATGAAGATCATAAAAAACCAAGGATTTCAGTAAAGGACTACACTGAACTCAATCTCTTCACTGTGACCATGACTGAGCTGAGAGCAGAGGATGCTGGGAAATACTGGTGTGCAGTGAAAGATGTGTTTAATCTTCACATTGAGCTCATGATCATCAGGAAGAACGGTGAGGATTAATCTCAATGTTTCTGCTCATTCTGTTCTCAGACTCATCATATTTAATGTTGTTTCTTCAGCGGTCGCTCATGAAGCGTCTGTCGGAGGATCAGTGTCCATCAGCTGTAAACACATCAGGAATCAAACACAGAGGTTTTTCTGCAGAGGAGATCAGCCCAATATCTGCTTCAGAGACGGAGTTCATGTTTCATCAGATAACAGCAGATTCTCTCTGACTGAAGAAACCTTTTCTGTGAAGATCAGCGATCTGAGAGCAGAGGATTCTGGGAAATACTGGTGTGCAGAGGAGAGCTCTGGGTCCTTCATATTCACTGAAGTTCAGCTACACGTGACCGGAGGTAAAAAACTCTTTCATTAAAGGGATAGTGTGACCAAATATGTAATCAATGTAATTAATGACTTATATATATATATATATATATATATATATATATATATATATATATATATATATATATATATATTGTTTTTTTTTATTTTTTATTAAAACCTACTTTGTAACTTGCCAATACTGAGCAGCAGAACACATTGCTCAAAAAAATATTACTTTTTTCTTCAGATGAGCACAAAAGATGAAATTGTGCATGTGTGTTTTATAATTCAGTGCAGTGAAAGTCAATTGGGTGACTGTTTGATTACAAACATTTGTCAAAATATATTTTGTGAAAATAAACTCAGAGTACAGATTTAAGTACAGAATTTAAGCAACATGAGCCTCAGTAAATGATGACCATCACAAAATGTGATCTTCTCTCATTGTGGTCATTTCTTGGTGGGCTGTCCCTTTAAAGCAGGATGCTGTGTAAAGTCTGCAGCTTCCATCTGATGTGTGATGAACAGAGTCATTTTTACACCAGTTTTAAACCACAAACAGGAAGCAACCATCCAGAAGCAGAATGTTTTACCTGCTTAACTTGCAAAAGAAGGGCCTCTCGCATCCCCTCCTCGGGGTCAGAAATTAACAGGAGCTTAAAGCAAAAAGGCAAAAAAAATAAAAAATAAAATAGCCCCCCCAAAATCACAAATCTATGATACGGACCTGTATTGGGTATTTACTGTATATTTCTGCTGCCACACAGATCTTAAATAACCTGTGATTTATTTCCCAGCTGTTTAACTTCACAGACATAATGTATGTTTTTGTAACCTTTGTGTTTTTAACATAAACAACTTGAGTGTGAATGTGAACTTAGTTTAGTACTCACATGCTGTGATGGCAGTTTTCTGTCCATGTGCTTCAGATGTGTGCTCTCAGAAAACCCCACATCAGAAGCTTAAACTCGTGGGATGTTACCCTTACGAAAAAGAAGTTTATTCAAGTGTGCCATTAGTATACTTCTTTTAAAACAAAAATAGAAAAGTATACTTTTAGTTTACTTTTTATGTACTTCTCAGAAATATACTTAAAATTACGTTTAAGTATACTTCACTTATACTTACAAAAAGTCTAAATATATTTGAGCTATACTCCTAGAATCTGTGTTTTCATTGTTTTATGGTAGAGGGTGCTAGTATGCATCTTCTGTACAAAATTTTCAGAAATACACAAGTGAAGAAGAAAAAAAGAAACACCACCCAGCAGGCACAGTACATCAATGTGACGTCAGGAAGACGTTGGACTGCAACTAATCCAACGTCAGTCAGACGTCATATTTTGGTTGAAAATTAAAGTCGGGTTGACGTCTAAACCCAACTTTGTTTGACGTCAAACTCCGACATCAGACAGACGTTGAATTTTGGTTGGAATAAGCACCACACTGCAACAAAGGGTGAAATGCATGGCAGCACATTAAATATCTCAATATCTCAGCAGAGGAGGAATAAACGACTCCAGAAAAAGCATTACCAGCTTCACTTATTACTAATCAGACATACTTTATTTCTGTCAGATGTCTACAAAAGCTCTTATTGAAAATTAACAGGGGTTTAACTCTAATGTGTTTAATTTCCATAACAGCATAACAGTTAAACACCATAACAGTGATTAGTGTTTCCATTAGTTGGGCTCTTAACACTTATTACGTTTTGGCTATTGTGGCTGATGTGACAGTTTGTTTGTTGAGCACATTTGCAGCATCAAAGAAAGCTACAGAGACATGAGATCAAGTGATTGCTGTTACCTGTTAATGGGTTTATAATAATCATGAAATAACCTGATTCGCTGATGTTTTTTAATCTAACAATTATGTTGTTCCATTAGTACATTCACATTACAAACCCTGTGTTTCTGCCACATGAGATCCAGCAGTACTATAACAATCAGTTAAAATCTTTTAACAAATATGAGCTCAAAAAACTTAACCTACGGTGGCACACACAGACATCAACAATCAACGTATGAATCTCAACAATGGTGACATGCTTCATGCAGCAATGCATGTTGCGAGCCATGCATTTTGTATTATGGTGGCCCCCAGCATGCATTGCTGCATGAAGCATGTCACCATTGTTGAGATTCATTTACTGATTATTGATGTCTATGTGTCTCGAAAGCTTTTTCTATCAAAATGTATTTAAAAATAAAAATTCTGAATTTCTGATCTGAGGGAAGAAAGTATTGTCTTTTGAATATTGTTCATTAGTAATAAATAACCACTTTGGGTCAATGACAATAAAAATAATTTTCCTCAGTTTTTCTTCATGATGATAAAAACTATACCACCTTATCTTTGTTTATGGCTCCTTTTATAACACATTATGTGTTTTGGTAAACACTATTACAGGAACCACAAACTTACTAAGCCAAGAGTCAAACTACCCAATTAAAGCTGATAAACACTGATCACAATAATGGTGACCAAACATTTTCAAATAAAACATCAACATCTAAACCTCTGTTAATTCTCAAAAAAAACTTCTGTAGACGCCTGACAGAAATAAAGTCAAACTGGTTAGTAATAAGTGAAGCAGGTAATACGTGTACTTCCATGCATTTCACCGTTTTTTTATGTTGTTTTTGTTTTATACTTGCAGTATAAGTGTACAAAGTATTTAATTAGTAAACTATCAACAAATCAAGTTCACTTTTATTATAATTGCAGTACAAACTACAAACATAGAGGTAAACTAGTTGTGTTTGCTAGTGTTTGCTACTGTTGTGTTGCAAGTTTGCTACTGTTATACTTAAAGTATATTTAAAAGTATATTTTATATACTAGAAAGTGGGCCGATTTAGTCCCAAGGAGTATTGAAACAGTACACTTACAAGTATACTACTAGAACACTTTGTATCCTTAAAAGTATACTTGAACTTTACTTAAGTAAACTTAATAAAATAAACTTGCAATGGACTGCTCACAAGCAATGGACTGAGGCTGGGGTCAAGGCATCAAGAGACACCACACACAGATGTGTCAAGAGATTTACTGAACCACAGACAATGTCAGAGGTGTCTTACCTGGGATAAGAAGAAGATGAACTGGACTGTTGCCCAGTGGTGCAAAGTCCTCTTTTCAGATGAGAGCAAGTTTTGTATTTCATTTGGAAACTGATGCAAAAAACTATTTCAATCCAAGTCAGATGGTGTGGTGGTATATTAATATGCAAATTTAGTCAGAGAATATAGAAAATGAAAATACAACTCATAACTTGCAAACAGATTATTAAGTATTAAAACCAGCTTCAAATATAGAAAATACAATTCCAAAATTAATATAGTTTTAAAAGCAATCCATATATTATGGATTTGGCCAACTAAGATTAGTAAAATGATTATAATATTTGAAAAGTACTCAAACTGTTAAATATATATTTTAAAATAATAATATAAAGTATATCAATCAATCAATCAATCACCTTTATTTATATAGTGCTTTAAACAAAATACATTGCGCCAAAGCACTGAACAACATTCATTTGGAAAACAGTGTCTCAATAATGCAAAATGATAGTTAAAGGCAGTTCATCATTGAATTCATTGATGTCATCTCTGTTCAGTTGAAATAGTGTCTGTTTTAATTTGCAATCAAGTCAACGATATCGCTGTAGATGAAGTGACCCCAACTAAGCAAGCCAGAGGCGACAGCGGCAAGGAACCGAAACTCCATCGGTGACAGAATGGAGAAAAAAACCTTGGGAGAAACCAGGCTCAGTTGGGGGGCCAGTTCTTCTCTGACCAGACGAAACCAGTAGTTCAATTCCAGGCTGCAGCAAAGTCAGATTGTGCAGAAGAATCTGTGGTCTTGTCCTGGTGCTCCTCTGAGACAAGGTCTTTACAGGGGATCTGTATCTGGGGCTCTAGTTGTCCTGGTCTCCGCTGTCTTTCAGGGCAGTAGAGGTCCTTTCTAGGTGCTGATCCACCATCTGGTCTGGATACGTACTGGATCCGGGTGACTGCAGTGACTCTCTGATTTGGATACAGACTGGATCTGGTGGCCACGGTGACCTCGGAACAAGAGAGAAACAGACAAATATTAGCGTAGATGCCATTCTTCTAATGATGTAGAAAGTACGGTGTTATGTGAAGTGTTCCGGTTCCAGTTTACCTAATTAATGCAGCCTAAAAATCCTTTAACGGATTTGGATATTAAAAGCATATTAGTATGTTATGTGTATGCCAGGTTAAAGAGATGGGTCTTTAATCTAGATTTAAACTGCAAGAGTGTGTCTGCCTCCCGAACAATGTTAGGTAGGTTATTCCAGAGTTTAGGCGCCAAACAGGAAAAGGATCTGCCGCACGCAGTTGATTTTGATATTCTAGGTATTATCAAATTGCCTGAGTTTTGAGAATGTAGCGGACGTAGAGGAGTATAATGTAAAAGGAGCTCATTCAAATACTGAGGTGCTAAACCATTCAGGGCTTTATAAGTAATAAGCAATATTTTAAAATCTATACGATGTTTGATAGGGAGCCAGTGCAGTGTTGACGGGACCGGGCTAATATGGTCATACTTCCTGGTTCTAGTAAGAACTCTTGCTGCTGCATTTTGGACTAGCTGTAGTTTGTTTACCAAGCTTGCAGAACAACCACCCAATAAAGCATTACAGTAGTCTAACCTTGAAGTCATAAATGCATGGATTAACATTTCTGCATTTGACATTGAGAGCATAGGCCGTAATTTAGATATATTTTTGAGATGGAAAAATGCAGTTTTACAAATGCTAGAAACGTGGCTTTCTAAGGAAAGATTGCGATCAAGTAGCACACCTAGGTTCCTAACTGATGACGAAGAATTGACAGAGCAACCATCAAGTCTTAGACAGTGTTCTAGGTTATTACAAGTAGAGTTTTTAGGCCCTATGATTAACACCTCTGTTTTTTCTGAATTTAGCAGTAAGAAATTACTCGTCATCCAATTTTTTATATCGACTATGCATTCCATTAGTTTTTCAAATTGGTGTGTTTCACCGGGCTGCGAGGAAATATAGAGCTGCGTATCATCAGCATAACAGTGAAAGCTAACACCATGTTTCCTGATGATATCTCCCAAGGGTAACATATAAAGCGTGAAGAGTAGCGGCCCTAGAACTGAGCATTGAGGTACTCCATACTGCACTTGTGATCGATATGATACATCTTCATTCACTGCTACGAACTGATGGCGGTCATATAAGTACGATTTAAACCATGCTAATGCACTTCCACTGATGCCAACAAAGTGTTCAAGTCTATGCAAAAGAATGTTGTGGTCAATTGTGTCAAACGCAGCACTAAGATCCAATAAAACTAATAGAGAGATACACCCCCGATCAGATGATAAGAGCAGATCATTTGTAACTCTAAGGAGAGCAGTTTCAGTACTATGATACGGTCTAAATCCTGACTGGAAATCCTCACATATACCATTTTTCTCTAAGAAGGAATATAATTGTGAGGATACCACCTTTTCTAGTATCTTGGACAGAAAAGGGAGATTCGAGATTGGTCTATAATTAACTAGTTCTCTGGGGTCAAGTTGTGGCTTTTTTATGAGAGGCTTAATAACAGCCAGTTTGAAGGTTTTGGGGACATGTCCTAATAACAATGAGGAATTAATAATAGTCAGAAGAGGACCTATGACTTCTGGAAGCACCTCTTTTAAGAGCTTAGATGGTATAGGGTCTAACATACATGTTGTAAGTTTAGATGATTTAACAAGTTTATACAATTCTTCCTCTCCTATAGTAGAGAATGAGTGGAACTGTTCCTCAGGGGGTCTATAGTGCACTGTCTGATGCGAAACTGTAGCTGACGGCTGAATGGTTGCAATTTTATCTCTAATAGTATCGATTTTAGAAGTAAAGTAGTTCATAAAGTCATTACTGCTGTGGTGTTGGGAAATGTCAACACTTGTTGAGGCTTTATTTTTCGTTAATTTAGCCACTGTATTGAATAAATACCTGGGGTTATGTTTGTTTTCTTCTAAAAGAGAAGAAAAGTAATCAGATCTAGCAGTTTTTAATGCTTTTCGGTAGGATATGCTACTTTCCCGCCAAGCAATACGAAATACCTCTAGTTTTGTTTTCCTCCAGCTGCGCTCCATTTTTCGGGCTGCTCTCTTTAGGGTGCGAGTATGCTCATTATACCATGGTGTCAAACTGTTTTCCTTAACCTTTCTTAAGCGTAAAGGAGCAACTGTATTTAAAGTGCTAGAAAAGAGAGAGTCCATAGTTTCTGTTACATCATCAAGTTGTTCTGAGGTTTTGGATATGCTAAGGAATTCGGATACATCAGGAAGATAACTTAAAAAGCAGTCTTTTGTGGTAGAAGTGATGGTTCTTCGATACTTGTAACAAGAAGTAGAATTTACAATTTTGGCTATATGAAGTTTACACAGAACTAAATAATGATCTGAGATATCATCACTTGGCTGAATAATTTCAACACTATCAACATCAATTCCATGTGACAGTATTAAATCTAGAGTATGATTTCGACAATGAGTAGGTCCTGAAACGTGTTGTCTAACACCAATAGAGTTCAGAATGTCTATAAATGCTGATCCCAATACATTTTTTTCATTATCGACATGGATATTAACCTGTATATAAGAATACTTGTATATCAAAAGTCAGAGTATTAAAATTCAAAGTATCTGAGTTGAATAACCTGTAAGAGTTCAAAGTATTTAAGTGAGCCCGAAATAAAAGATAAAGTAAAGATGAGAAACCCAAGTTCAGTTAGGTAGAGACTGAGAAAGGAAGGGGTCTGCACCTCCTTATGTAGTCCTTTCAAAACAAAGAGTCTTGTGATCAAAAATGAAGTCATGTCTCAAATATTTATGAAGTATTGGTCATATGTCTCCTATCTATTCAAAAATACCAAATGAGCCTTGCAGTTCTGTTTCACTTCCACATTTTGGAAGGTCAGACTGCCCTATGATTGTCAATATTTATAACTTTTAGCTTTAAAGTGAATGGCTCAGTTGAATACAGAGATACATCCAGAGAATGTGTTTCTCATTAAAAACCCAGACATAACAGAATCGTAAATAGCTCAAGATACAGACATTCTGGAACAAACTGAGAGGTGCTGCATGCATTATCTATCTCTGTCTCTTATATGGCTACAGAGGTCTTTTAAGGCTCTTTTGAGCACGTAGCAAGTTTACACTAGAATTTCGATGCACCAGAAACCAAGGTCCTAGAGTCTGGAGTAAGGCTGGAGAAGCTCGTAGTCCAAGTTGCTTAAAGTCCAGTGTTAAGTTTCCACAGTCTGTTATGATTTGGGGTGCAATGTAATCTGCTGGTGTTGGTCCATTGAGTTTTTTTGAAAACCAAAGTCACTGCACCCATTTACCAAGAATCTTGGAGCACTTCATGCTTCCTTCTGCTGACCAGCTTTCTGAAGATGCTGATTTCATTTTCCAGCAGGATTTGGCACCTGCCCACACTGCCAAAAGCACCAATAGTTGGTAAAATGACCATGGTGTTGGTGTGCTTGACTGGCCAGCAAACTCACCAGACCTGAACCCCAGAGAAAATCTATGGGCTATTGTCAAGAGGACGATGAGAAACAAGAGACCAAACAATGCAGATGAGCTGAAGGCCACTGTCAAAATAACCTGGGCTTCCACCTCAGCAGGGCCACAAACTGATCACCTCCATCCAGGGCCGTCGCTAGTGGGGGGCCCCCGGCGATCTCAACCGTCTGGCTGAAGCCAGTCTAAAAAGACGCTCAGGACAGTTGACAGGCCACTGCTGTGTGTCGTCTCGAAAGCTTATAATTTTCACGTGTTTTTAAGCCTGTCCAATTTAAACATTCAAAAGCGTTTAAAGCATTTAAATACAAGACGAGGAAAAGCTCAACTGAGTAGCTGGTTACTCGCTCGCTGAGTTCATTACGCACGCGGAGAGAGAGCCGCGTCTCGCGGACAGCAACACTGAAGCTCTCCTTGGTGAAGTTCTCCTCGAAGTTCCTCCTGCACCTGATCGAGTAAATAAAAATCGCAGTTTAAACTAACAGAAAAGAGCCCAATCCAGCAGCCACAGTGTTCGGTGTTCAGGGCTCACGCTGATAGAGGTGGGCAAAACACTTTTTTTTTTTTTTTTGTACAACAAATACGTAAAAATATGTCAAAATACTCGTATTGAAAAGTATGTTTGAAAAAACTATCGGTTGTCTAAAGTGAAAGTAAACAGTTGAGAAAAAATGGGATGTGTATTATATTGGATGGATACATCGTCTCTTAAAGTGACCGCGCCTAATTTAGCTACTAGCTGCTGTAATGTTAATCCAAGAAAATGAAAGAAAGAAAATCACTCCCTGCTCTCGACTGAATTACTTTGTAGTTTTAACAAGAATTAATGCATAGTCAAACCAACAATTAGTCAGACACCAGATATCATTTTTATATTGTTTTTTTTATTCTTCTTCTTTTTTTATTACTAGTACGTGCAGAACACTATAATGAATTTATGTAAGTGCGTATGTAAGTGAACTGTGGCATATTATACCCAAATAAACTTTCATAAAGTGGATTAGTGAAATTTCTACAATAAATAAATTATTTTTGGGACCAAAGACAACACTTTGACCTCACCATGTTTTGCTTACGTGTTTTTTTTTTCCAGAAATGCTAATGTAACCTTTTCACACCACAGACCGGACAAAATTAATCTGATCTAAAATTAATCTAAAATTAATTAATCATTGCTTGGTAATTGGTCAACAAAGTATTGACAGTTGTTTGAAGTTTCCGTTTGATTGCAATCCATTACATATCTTTCTATCAAAGTTATCTGATATTAGGATGATATTAAGATTAATTTGTCAGATTTTATTACCATTTTCTAAACTAGAGCAAATAAACTTTAACACTTACAAGCTTGAAAAACAATGTAAACACTGCGTAAATAGCACAAACAATTAAAGAGAATGAACATACAAATTAAACACTTTCAAACATGGCCCACTGGTACAACCTGCACCGGGGCCCTGATAACCCCAGCTACGGCCCTGCCTCCATGCCACGCCGAACTGAGGTAGTAATTAAAGCAAAATGAGACCCAGAAGGCCAACAATTGACTGAAAATGTTTTTATTTTTATTTTATTTTATATAAGTATTCTGATTTGTTGAGATTGTGAATTGGTGGGGTTTAGTTGAATGTGACTCAAAATCATCACAGTTAAAAGAACCAAAGACTTAAACTACTTCAGTCTGTGTGCATTGAATTTAATACACAAATTTCACAATTTGAGTTGAATTAGTTTCACTTGCTTAGTCCCTAAATAATTTAGCCAATAATAATAATAATAATTTGACTAAACCATTCAATGACTCACTAAGACAATGATTTGCCCCTACACCTTCTGGCAGTTTTTAATGTCATTTAAATGTAGCTTTTAATAATAATAATAATAATAATAATAAAATAAATCAATGTGTGATTTCAGGCTTTCCTGTGACAGCTGTGGTTTCTGTGGGTTTGATCATGCTGGCTGTGGGTTTAGTGTTCCTGTTGTTCAAAATAAAACTCTGCAGTAAACACGGTGAGAGATAGAAACACACTACTGACCATTTAATAAACCAGAGTTTGTCACCCTCTGCTGGTCAGAATTACACAGTTAAAATCATCTCCATTTTCTTTCTCCTTCACGCACAGGCATCATCTCATCAGAAAGAAGAGAGGCAGGAGATCATGAAACTGTGAGTGTCAGAACTGATCTGTGTTTAAACATGTGAGATGTTTGTATGAATACTGTACCTTTCAATTAAGGGTTCATGATTGTGGGATTTTACTTTCTTGCAGGCTCAAGAAGAGAGTCTAGGCTTAGATCCTGAATCAACTAATCTCTATTCAACAGTTCGGTCACCCACAATCCCCTCTGATTCACAGAATCCACTTTACTCCACAGTTCAGTTTCCCACAATCCCCTCTGATGGGCTCCTGTACGCTGCTGTCAGTTTCCAGAAGCAAGAAGAGTCTCTCAGTGAAGCTACAGTCAGATTCAGTAAAGAGGAGACTCACTGTGAATACGCATCTGTCAGTCACAATATCTCACCAAATTAATATTACCACTGGATTGTTGTTTTATACACATCTTGATCCTGTCATTAAGAAAAATTACTGAGCTGCTTGTAAAACAATAATTTAGTTTCACTGAACGAGTTATTGAGCAGTCAGCGACATCTACACTGTTGGGGGAAGAAGCTGAAATGTTTCTCTGTGCCTCAAGAAAACAGTTAAAACTATGTGAACTGAAGACAGAAATGTTTTATCCTTTCATAAAAGTTTTTTTAAATCTATGGAAGCATCAGTTTATCAGAAGAGAAGCATTAGGTTTATGACAATGTGTGATGAGTGCATGTGTGTGCAAGAAAATATTTGTAATGACAGTTTTTCATTATAACTGAAGTGATGTCATGCATATGTCTTTTTCTTTTTCTTTTTTATGTAATGTGCATATCATGCAGACATTGACTTGCTTGGTTTTAAATGTGTTTGAGCACTTAAATTGCAGTATTGGATATTTAAAAAGCCTAGTTAATTTTGAATGAGAAAAGTAATTATTTACATTGTAACTTGTCAATTGCAATCCTCAAAGAAAAATAGAATAATGAAAATAGTAGTAAATTATACTTATGATAGAGCTTGTGCTCTGGTTTGGATTAATACATTTATATTATTCTTGTATATAGATATTTTTGTTTAAAATTATCTGCTAAATGAATAAATGCTGTTTGTTGCCTGCACCAGTCACTAACGAGTCTGTTTCAGACACAGTGAGAACTAATGCTAACATACACAAACCATTAACTACTTATCTTTTTTCAATGTGGAAACACCCATAGCCTGGAAAACAGCTAGTTACTGTCAACGTTATTTAATCTTTAATCAATGGTGCATTCGGTTTTGATTAAAAACACTTTCTTGTAATCAGGTAAATTAAATCTGTAGGTGATATTTGCCAGGAACACACACTGACAGCAATTAAGTTGCTATATAATTTAAGGGTGAGCACAAGTAGTTGAATGTTCATAAATTCGGTTTGTAGTTATTTATCATCATTTGGATTAAAACTATATCATAAATATAAAACATAAATTATAGGGGCATACATTAAAAATATTTATTTTAATAGGCAAGCATACACAACTTTATTTGAAGTGAAAGTGAAATATGCTTTATGCATCTCTGTCATTCTCCACCAATACAAATGTTTGCACGTGAGCATGTTTTACTTGAGTCGCTTCGCAAAGTCACAACATGTTTCAGATTATAGTTTTTTTTTTTTTTTGTATGCATGTGATTCCATGCATTATTACAATTACTCAGTTATTGCAATGGAGCAGCTCTAATGTGCTATTAAATTAAATATAATAATAATAATAAAAAAAAATGGCAGTGAAAGTAACCAGCGTAGCCACAGGTGTGCCAGCTGCCACTGTGGGTGGCACAGGCACACCCTGGCACACCTGTGGCTAAAAATAGATGCAGAATAATTTTTTATAGTCTCAATAAAAAATGTTTACTAAACTTGAGCTATTGATGTTTACTTAGAAAATATATATATATTAAATCAACCCTTTCACGCGTAAATTACAAATATTTTAACTGACCCCTTGTTTCCATGGCGACGCGTCATGATTGTCACGTGACACACCGCAGCCACTAACAATGTATTGGTTTTAGTTTTTCATTTTTTATTAAAATATATACACAAACTTGCTTGCCATGTCAACTATCTGATATTCCGATTCTTCGTTTAAAAACCTTTATAAATTATCTTGATCTATAACGAGATGAGCGCTGCAGTTCAGAGTCCTGTCAGCCGGATTTAACGTACAGCACTTGAATTCCCCAGTTTCTCCCGAAATACATGAAAGTAAGTGGCTGTTGAACTGGACGAAGAATAGAGTAAACTTTATTGTTCTGCTATGTCTGTCTGATAAATGAATAAAGCACGTCTGCAAATTACATTTGATTAGATAGTTTTTGCTGCTTCAATAGACATCAGTGTGTATTTTACAAACTACCAATGTATTGTTTTACTAGTGATTATGTATATTTAAATGTTAAAACCTACAATAAACATTATGTGGTTGAAAACACTTCATATTAATTGTGATATATGACAAGTGCTGAGCGCGTCCGTCTGAATCTGGCAGTTCTGTGACGTCACTGAACATTCTAAATTATACTCTCAGGGGCACAGAAATAAGAATCCAATATATGGTGCAATAATGCTAAAGATGTTAAAATGTTATTTACATTTTAAATTATTTTTGTTAAAATATATCTGCCGACATTCGAACTGCCAACCAATCAGCAAACAGCAGCTGACTGTGACCCCAGCAGTCTATGATATAAACAGATAATTTTTGATTGCACATTGCTAGCTAGCAATATGTCGCAGAGCTCCTTTCTTAATTTTTTTTTTTTTTTTTGCAAAAAACCTTGGCTTGATGGACAGCCGGACACAAGGCCTTAACGTTACACCTGATGAAGATGTTTCTCCCTCCCCGGGCCCAACATCAACAGACAGTGTTGCCAGATTGGAAATGTCCAAGTTTCGTACCAGAAGTTAAAAATTATCAAATTTGGAAGAAAATTATTACATTTAACAATTA
The DNA here is from genome assembly GCF_003368295.1 of Carassius auratus. Lineage (NCBI taxonomy): Eukaryota > Metazoa > Chordata > Actinopteri > Cypriniformes > Cyprinidae > Carassius > Carassius auratus. Next base: position 89,483 of record NW_020528951.1, on the reverse strand, counting down.
ACTACATTTGGCGCGACCTGCAAATTACCACTAGGAGTATGGTTGGGCGGAAGCAGTGCAACAAAAATACTATCCCATAATTTTGCACAGTAATCTGACAATAAATGTGGCACACCCAGATTTTCAAATGCACACCCAGAGTCTCTTTTCTGGCTATGCTACTGCTCAGGACGGTAGACGGATTTGTCACTTGCCCGTTTGGGCCGCTGCAGCATCATCACGAAAGTTCAGGGGTGGTTAAAGTACTCAAAAGTTATACTCAAGTAAAATTAGATGTATCTAAATAAAAAATGACTCCAGTAAAAGTAGAAAGTCCTCCATTCAAACATCACTCGAGTAAAAGTACAAAAGTATCCAATTTAAAACATACTTAAGAACCGGAAGTAAAAAGTAAATAATCAAATTAACTGTAAATATCAATAATTAAGCAGATCAGTTGTTTTGGGAGTGATATGCAGTGTTTTAATTGAACAAATGATGAGATTAGATACTTAAGAATTTGTTAGATTTACAATCAAAAGAGACAATGAAGAACCTTATCGCAGTATAGGGATTGAACTTTCAATAGACATGTTCCATAACATCATAGCTGCATCAAACAGAAGATGTGCAAGATACAAGGTAAGACTGTTTCAGAATATCAATGAGGAAGAACCACCTCTTTAAAGAGTTAGTTCTCCCAATTCTGTCATTTGCATTTTAGGGGCTAAATATCACGTTATTGGTATTGTCGCTTCGACCTGCGGACATGAAAAACAACCACAGACTTGGCAACACTGGTTGGCATATACTACTCAGAGCCGTAATTCACTGACAAGCTACACAACATCGATTTTTTTCTCGATTTTGAAAGCGGTTTTGTGTTAGTTGTCGGTGGACTACGGCTGTGTGTAGTAACTGCCGCTCCACCTGAACCAGCGTTGCCAAGTCCGTGATTGTTTTTCAAGTCCGCCGGCTGAAGAAACCCCAATCACAATAACTTGATATTTAGTGCCTAAAATGTGAATTTTACGAAGGCAACCCTTCCAATAAATGTATATCTTAACCCCGGGAAGCAATTTTTATCGGGGAACCTCCTGGAAACGTGTTTGGGCTAATTTTGAGAAGCAACTGGTCAGGATTTGTTGTGAAAACCTGGCAACCCTGATCTGAACGCATGTGCTGGAAATATATACTACTAATTACAGGAGCGTCTTTACTGATGAGATGAGCATGAAAATCGCATTCAATTTTTTGCAAAGCCCTACTGAAATTTCATTCACCCGTGGCAGGCAAAGAAGACATTTCAGCCAATAAGAATCTCCCAGTGAATTCAAATATATCCTTGAGATATGGCCATGGCATGGGTGATCCCTGTGGGGAATCTCGGGATCATTGCGGGTGTTGTGCCCAATTTCGACCCCCTGCTGAATTATTACCCCCCTAGTATTGGTAGGTTTAGGAATAGGTGTGGGGGAGGGGTTAGGATTAGGGGTGGGGTTAGGATTAGGCAATCAGGTAGCAGCTTGAACAAGGGGGGTAATAATTCGGCAGGGGGTCGAAATTGGGCACAACACGGGCAGCAAGAGCTGCACTATAACCTATTTTAACGGTCATCTTCCACTCAGACTAACTGCTGCGTGAGCGTATGTTGGCAAAGAACTTGCGTAGTCGCGCGTTCTTTTTTTTCCAAATAAAACCAAATTTTTCATTGGTTGGTAAAATCAGTGTAATAAATACTTGAAGCGGGCATGGGGAAATGTATCGGAGTAAAAAGTAAACTTTGTCTTTAATAAAGTAGAGGAGTAAAAGTGAAAGTAGATGCAAATAAAACATACTCAAGTAAAGTACAGATCCCCGAAAAAAATACTAAAGTAAAGTAGCAAAGTATTTTTACTTCGTTACTTACCACCACTGCGAAAGTTCATCATTTGCATGTGTTTTTAAGCCTTTTTAATTAAAAAATTAAAGCGATTTAAAACCATTCAGGCTTGAAAGGCAAGTACATTCAGTACTCACTCTGTGTGTGAACAATGCACTGACAGCTTTATCTAATCAAAAAATACATACAAAACTAGCCTATTTCAAAATAACCATCTATATTTAATTTATACAGTGGAGTAGAGCTGCACCGATCGATCGGACATGTTTGTTTAATTTCAGACTATCTTCTGTTTTGCTTGTACACAAACTGCACTGCAATCATTTTAAGGTAACAAAAATTATGTAATTATTCTGTAAACGTCCGTTAACAGAAACCAGAAATGCTAAGAAAGATGCAAAGAAGAGAAAATACTATAGCAGACAGAACAGGATCACTGTTCAAGATGTGCGAAATATAGGTAAAAATACAAACCTTGAATTGTATATGAATGCCTTTCTGAGGGAAACGTTTCTGAAAAGTTTGCCTGACGTTTTTTTCTCATCTTGCCTCCATATAATGCATTTAAATTAGTGCTCATGACACTGATCTATATTAAATAACTGGGTCGCTCATTCCTAAACTGCCAACAAACATTATTATTATTAATTAATCAGAAATTGTTAAACATGAAAGTATTGGTATCAGAAATTGATTTGAATATACAATGAAGTCAAGCACACCAACACGATACAAATTCTAACAAGAATACATAATGAATAACTACAAGGCCAATTAAGTTATATGTGTAACTGTTAGGCTATACAAAGCATAAATCTTCAGATTTCAGAATGAGCCCTTTTTCATTTGTTATAGGGCTGCACAATTAATAAAATTTCTAATTGCGATTATAATTATGGGTGTCAAGTTATCGTTCAAAATGGCAATTTATTGTTCTAAGTCCACTAACGTTATTCCGCGTCCTTAAGAGTTTTTTTTTTTTCTTTCTATATATTATGTTATAGGAAGTCATGGCCTAGTGGTTAGTGAAGTATAACTCCTAACCCTAGGATAGTGGGTTTGAGTCTCAGGCCAGCATTACCACGAGTGAGGTGCCCTTGAGCAAGGCCCTCATGGCGCCCACTTAAACAGTCTCAGAATACTTGATATGCCTCATGCTTTTATTCCTCTTACTCTGCAAAGTAATAAAACAGTGGTTTTCAATCTGTGGGCTGAGATGGTATTGCAGGTGGGCCACCAATTACTATTAAAAGAAATAATATATTTCATATATATATATATATATATATATAATAACAAAAATAAATATTAAACTGTAACTATGATTCCACTATTCGAGCTTGCTCATTGATTGGTTTAAGAATAAACCGCCAATTTATCTTAGAAAGTTTTGCTGCACAAATTCAAACATGCATAAATGGCTGTTGTGTTCCCTCCTGCCGCTTGCTCCGCTGACTTTCTACCCGCTGCCGAGCTCTGTCTGGATCTGGTTCTCTGAGTTTTGCTGAGCGGTGTCAGCCCGAGTTACTTTCTATTCATTTCCAGTCCCATTCTAGGGCTGTGTGATTAATAGAAATCATCATAAAATCACGATTTGAGCGTGCACTATTTCTAAATAGCTTTATAGCACGATTTTCCGCGGCCCTGACCTCCTGCAGTATGCTATCCGATCAAAACGGAATGCAAGACTCCTAGTGCGAGAACAGAACAGACTGGGCATATGCCTAACTCCAGGTTCACACACTGTCTGTGATGCCTCTTTTTTTCCGAGTCTATGTTAATGGTAAAAGGCTAGAAATAAAAACGTGTGAAAATAATTAATATCTAGCACATGAGCATAGAGAGTTGTGAGTGCACAGGACGCAGCTTAAGAGAGGATACATGTTTTAAGTGTGCACACTCTCTCCGGACGAGAGCAGCGTGTATCTGAGCAAGCAGGTCTGGTTTTGTGGCAGAGCAAAGGAAATCTATGTGCGAAACAGAGAGATTTGCGCTCGTGCATTATTTTAATGTGCCTTAAAATAACGTGCTCTCTCTACTGCTTCTGCACCGCTTACACATACTATATTATACACACTGCAAACGTGTGAACCTGTATAATGTAAAACAAATCTATTTCAACACCTGAGGCACCGCAACAATTAATGAGCTCTATGAACAATGAATGGCAAAAAATAAAAAAAGTCCATGGACACGGGATTTATTTATTTATATTTTATTTTTTATTTTTTTGCCATAAGTCTATAAATGTTGTTACACCTTTAATGTAGTGATTATTTTGATTATTTATATGTCTGTTATATAGTTTATATGTTTATATGTGGTACTGCAACATAAACACAATCCGATAAGTGTGTGTGGCTTTAGCTAATGAGACCAGCCCACGGAAAGGGAGGAGCTGTTTATTATCGCTCACAGGTGGTATTATACTGCTTTTAATCCATCTTTTTACATGTTTGAAAGTCTGAATCAAGAAAATAAACTGTTAATTTGAGCTAAAGTTATGTTTCTATTGTTTGCTTGTACATTTGCTATATTTTTGTGCCAATAACTCCTAGTATTACATGATGTAGCTTCATTTAAGTTCTTACTGTTTTGTGGTTTGAGGTTTAGAGATACAAATGTATTTATAGCAAATTTATACACAAGGGTATTCAAACTGCTTTACATATAAGGAATTATCATAATCAAAATAGATTCATAATGACAAAAAACAGAAAATAAAAACTATTAAAATGATAATATTTTAATAAATACATTTCTAAAATGTAAAATAAATTAAAAAGAGCATACAGAAATGTAACCATTAAAGGTCCATTTGTAAATCACACTTCTGTTGTTGTTTATCTTTAGACCATTATGAACTCATGCTTCTCTAAAATACAAGCTTTATTTTTCTGATTATTATCCTAGTTCTTTAACCTATAAATCATAATCAGAGGTGTTATGTGTAATCATAAAATACTACCCTTGTTACTTCTTTCATTATAATACTGTAAATATATATGTTTTCAAATGGCAGGAGATAATCAGTTAAAATAAAATAAATTAAAACATTACACCCAATTTGAGTGATTTATTCAAAGCTAATTACACCCCATTAGTTACCAAAATTTGTCAGGACCTGTCCGATTGGTCAAACATCCCTATTTCTTTTTGGGCAAGATTAACGTCATAAAGATGAACATCTTACCTAGGTTAAACTTTTTATTTCAAAATCTGCCCTGTTATTTAACTGCTGTTTTCTTTAAAAATGTAAATTCCACTATATCAAAATTTATATGGAATAAAAAAAAGCCCAGACTCAAATTTTCTATTTTACTGAAACCCAGAGAATTAGGAGGGGTCGTACTCCCTAATTTCCAGTTATATTTTTGGTCTGCCCAGATTAAAAATATGATCAATTGGTTTCTAAACAGAATGGACTCACAGTGGGTAGGGATTGAGGCTTTGCGATGTTTTCCAAATTTGTTGTGTACCCTACCATTTATTTACAATATACATAAAATTGAATCAGTATCTAATATTTTTACGGTATCAAACACTCTCCTAGCATGGAAAGATATTTTAAAGTATTTGAACATTCCAAACATCCCATCTTTAAAATCTCCAATTTCATTCAACCCTGATCTACCCCCTGCTATCCAGAACATTGGTCTTCGTTCTTAGAGATTGAGGGGAATTTTGGAGCTAGGTCAGCTTTTTGACAAGGGCCATCTCAAATCTTTTCAACTGCTAAAACAAGAATTCAATTTACCTAATAAGGATTTCTACAAATTTTTGTAACTACGACATTTTTTGGAATCACTTCTAAAGGATGAGAGAATACGCTTAGATCTCTTTGACATAGAAAAACAACTGTACTCTTCAGTTTCTCTTAAAAATAGGATTTCTGTTTTTTACGCCATGTTTTCTAATGTCGGTTCCTCCTCCTTAGATCCTCTGAAACTAGTATGGGAAAAAGATTTTGGAACTTATCTCAGTGACGATGACTGGGTTTCGGCCTGTTCTGGCATCTTCTTTAGAGGCGCATCAATATCAAACCATGAGCAAAGCTTCAAGTTCATTTACAGGACTTATTTAACACCGGTTCGCCTCCACAAGATCTTTCCTAATGCTTCCCAACTGTGTTTCAAATGTAAGTCTAATATTGGTACGGTCATGCATGTGTTCTGGGACTGTGATATGATCAAGACTTACTGGAAAGAGATACATAAAGCTGTTCAGAAGATTATTGGTAAATCTTTTGCTTTATCCCCAAGTATCTATCTCTTGAACTGTAAAGCTGAATTACATCTCAACCATGATCAAGAATGTGTGTTACATTTCTGTGCCTTTTTGGCGAGAAAATGTATACTTTTGTTGTGGTCCACTCGACATGTCCCTTCCATCAATATGTGGTTGAGTCAAGTTGCCACATATCTACCTTTAGAAAAACTAACCTGTGATTTACACCAGAAGTCTAACGACTTTTGGCGTGTTTGGTCCCCTCTTTGGAATTTCCTTGAGAAAGTATGTTGATTGTCTTTATTTCTTGATTTTTGTTTGGACTGGTGCTATTGCCCTTCATTCAACCCTTGAACTATCATTGTATAACTTTATGATGGACTGTATGATGGATGACTGTGTATACTGCTATGGGACACCTGTACCACGGTTTTGTTACTGTAAAACTATAAACACATAATAAAAAAAAATAAATAAATAAATAAATAAATAAATTAGATATAAAACACATATTGTTTGGACAGTATGTATCTCTACATTTGTGTTAATATGGGATTTCCAAACAAATATTTCTGTTTCTCTTTCTTCGCTGCTTAAAATATTCAAATTAAACATCTAAATGCCTAGATGACTTTGATGTCTGAATATTAACTCGCACAACACTCATTCATCACTTTAGAAAACTTTATTAAAATCACACGTAAAAGGAGATATGTTAATTAAGTAATTCTTTATTTAAATAATTTTAAAGTTTAACATAACACTACATTCAGAGAAAAAGGTTAAAAAGGTTTCTTTAGAACTTTAGGATTCTTGACTCAGTTTTAAACAACACTTTCTGCCAGAAAGCTTGTGTCTTAAAATGTCTTAAATGATGGTCTAACCCAGGTCAAAGATTGAGCTGATCAGAAACATAAATATATATACATTTGCAATAATTATATTCTCACTCAAAATGCTGAAATGGGCTACATAATGTGTTGTAACAGTCGTTCTGCTCTGTGTGATGAACATTTAAAATAAATAAATGATATATAATAATTAAAGTCTGTCCTTGTCAAAAAAAAAAAGAAAAAAAAAGGGGGCGCTTTGTATGACGCCACTGAAATGAGACGCATAATTGCAAAGAGAGCACAGTCGGCCCAGATCCGGCCCACATCTGGCACCTGTGGAAAGATGATCTGGCCCACATGCAGCGTGAAATGATGGCCCTCGGGTTAGTAATAAGTGAAGCTGGTAAAGCTGTTTGTGGAGTTGTTTAATCCTCCCCTGTTGAGATCTCCAGAGATTTAATATCTTCTTTTATCTTCAATTAATTTCATCTAAGGTTGTGGCTGAAGTCAGTTGTAGTTCTTGTGTTTCTGCTCATCTCTTTTTCTGTTCTCTTCTTTCTTTCAGTGATTCTGTTTGTTAATAGGCTTATTAAGGCTGAAATTACTTTATATTTAATATATACACAGATTATGTGTCTTAGATAAGGTCCAGTTCTGGTTCCTTTCTTTACTCTTGGCTGACATGTGGCATTGCTATGGCCTGCTTGTGGCTCAAATCTGGCAAACAGGAGTGGTCCACCCAAGGGCCATCATTCCACGCTGCATGTGGGCCAGATCATCTTTCCACGGGTGACATATGTGGGCCGGATCTGGGCCGACACAATGTTGCTATGTGGTAAGATTGCTAGTGAAATCTAAGTGGAAATAAAGTGATAAATGATTGATTTTGGAGTGGATTGATAGACGATTGCGAGCCCTGTAGAGTCCGATGCTACTGATTATTTGTGTATTGAAATCCCCCGGATATGGTCAGGGTTTTTTTATGAGATTCATTGAGTGATCAGTGCCTTATCTGACGTCACAAGTGGAGATCATCCTGGTATTTCTCAGCAGTTACCTCAACACTAAGTATCGTACAGAGCTGATTGTTGCACTACAGACTTTTGCACTTCACCATACCAAAAGACTGTCATATTTTTTGGATTCGTCGTTTGGACTCAATGGACTATTTGTTTTGCACACAATATTCTATTGACTGAGAACTGTTTATCTACAGTGAATTACTGTCAAGTTTGTATCATTTTCAGTTAAATTGTTATTTTACTTGAAGTAATCTGATGTTTGAATTGTATTTTATTTATTTTGGGGGGTTAAAGGTTCTAATTCAACCAAACTAATAAGAAACAAAGCTCAACCAAAACAAAACTCTATAATGAATTAGAACACAAGAAATTACATACAACTAAAAATTGAATCTAAGTCTATTAGCAGAGCTGGGTAGTAACGGATTACATGTAATCTGGATTACGTAATCAGATTCCAAAACTCAAGTACTTGTAATTGAATACTCGTAATCAGACTACAGTTACTTTTTTATGGATTACATGATTACATATTATTTAAAAAAATGGTAATAAGTCGTTCACAATTCATTGATTCACCTAAAAAAAATTTTTACGTTTACATTTTTTCCTACAAACCTGCCACTTTGTGATTATTTGAGTTTTTCCGGCGGAGAGGGGGAGGGGGGTCAGAATTGCGCACAGAAGAAATCAGCAACAAGATAAAAGGGAAATGGAGGGGAAGGCAGCCTTTAATCACTGGATGTTTAGACATTATTTAAAGAAAGACATGCTAAAATGTCACTATTCAGTGTAAATTCACCACGGTTTAATTTGTTTTCCATGGAATTATTTGACCTAACAAAGTTATTGCTTGGAATTTCATGTCCTTTAATATATATTTTGTAATGTTGATTTTTCTACATTGTTTCTACCTTATGCACTTCAAGTGTTTTGAGATGAAATATTCGACCTGGAAATTGTCTTTAGCCAGGGCTCAACATTTTCGTTTGTCCGGGACAAGTGGATGTGAACGGGCAAGTGAAAGAGAATTGTATTTGAGAGACAAGACAAGTAATCTGATCAAAATTTTTATAACAAACAATAACTAGGGCATCACCGAAACTTTGAAGAGAATGATTCTGATTTTATTACTTTCAGTGTAAACGGTGACTAATGACAGATAATGCATGTTGACAGTATCAAGGTCGTGTAATTTGAGGCTCGTGCAATCTGCAACGTTATGCCTCACGGAGAAATCAAAACTATAAGAACAGCACACATAAAGAAACAAACATATTGCGGTAGAAGATATATAAATATTCTGTATAATATGTGTAACATCACACGAGCAGGAGTGATGTTTTTCGGACTTCCAGCTTGATTGCAAATGTGATATTGATTTTAGACATCTTCAGTTAAATAAACAAATAATATTAACTGACTTACATTTTAGACACATTATGGGTCATTTTTGTTCCATTTCAAACAAAAACAGTTCTAAGCAAAGTCAAAGCAGAACAGTCTGTGAGCAACGGTCTTTCGTTACTAAACGATTGATTTTTAAATGAGTCAATCATTCAGTGAGCCATTTATAAAAACGGTTACTTGCTTCATTTATTGACTGAATCAGTCGTTTGAATGAGTCGGTTGAATAAGTGATTCACTCATTAAAAAAGTGACTTGTCACCAACTACTGGTGGTTTAATATCATATTTAAAAGTATCAGTGTATTTTTCCAACATTTCATATTTTCTATGTCAAAAAAGTAAAACATTAATCTAATAACATAATTTATTCATTTGGACAGATGGAGTTTGTTGATACTGATTTCATTTTAATAATAATAACAACCTTAATGTCCTATTATTCTAATTATTGTAAGGATAAAATGTAAGAATTCAACATAAATGTAGACATCTACATTTAATCAGTTTAGGAAAATATTTTCCTTTATAAATTTAAAAGAGTAAAAGCAATCAATTTAAGACAAATATCAAAAATATACTTATTAAAGTAATACCTGATGGAGCACTGATGAGACTGTTTCAGAATAAATTCAATTTGTGCCAAAAAAAAAAAAAAAATGTTTTTTTTTCCTGGACAAGTTACTATTTTACTTAGACAAGTGAATATTTATTTTACTTTTTTAGTTATTTATTTTTTTTACTAAAAGCTTAATGTTGAGTCCTGTGTTAGCAATGTTATTGCTATGAGTTAATTCGCTTTAATATACATTTTTGTAATGTTGTTTTTGTTTTCCTCGTTGTTACTTTGCACTCAAAATGGTTTGAGATGGATAGAAATGTCCTCGCTGTGTGATTTAGTCTTTTTCAAAATTCATGTTCGCAACGTAGCTATATTGTTTGATGTTTTTCATTGATACAGTCTTATTCACTTCTAGTGTTTGTTTTTTTTGTTGTTGTTTGTTTGTTTGTTTGTTTTAGATTAAATATTTTACCTAGTAGTGGTATTGCTGTGAATTTCATGTTTTTCGATATTGATTTTCTAAATGTACTTAATTATAAGTAAATATGCTTTAAAATCATAAGATTTGATTTTTTTTTTTCAGTGTTACTAGCAAACTCTAACAGCAAGGTAAATTAGGGTTAGTATTTTGTAAGAATTAACTGTCTATATTGCACTTGAAAAATAAGCTCTTTTTGCTGAATTATATATATATATATATATATATATATATATATATATAATTTCCAAAAACAGTACAAGATTAGGCTAACTGAATATATGTGATATCAAAAAAGGGATAGAACAAATGTAATCCAAAAGTAATCAGATTACGTTACCAAAAATTTGTAATCTAAGAGATTATATTACTGATTACAATTTTTTTCATGTAATCTGTAATCAGTAACTGATTACAATTCATGAGTAATCTACCCAGCTCTGTCTATTAGAAACAAATTGATATACAAAAACATGATTTAAATATAAAAGTAAGTAAATATAATACGAATAGATATAATTAGGTCAAGTAACCACAAAGAAGCTCACATTACAACATTTCTTAAAGGGAAAAAGAAAGAGACAAATCCATTGCTTTATAGAGTTGTATTGTTTATTGTTATTTAATTTCATATTACATTAAATTTCAACCTTTCTGCAAAAGTAAAAGGAAACCATCTTGGTAAAAGTCATTTTCCTGGTCTGTCTGGTTTTTGTGTTATAAATAAATTAAAATTAAGTAAATTTATGCATTTAGCAGACGCTTTTATCCAAAGCGACTTACAGTGCATTCAGGCTATCAATTTTTACATATCATGTGTTCCCAGGGAATCGAACCCCCAACCTTGCGCTTCCTTGCTTGCTAGCGCAGTGCTCCACCAGTTGAGCTACAGGAACACTATTATTATATTACTGTGTTCTACTTCATTTTGCCCTCTGTAACGAATTCAGAGTTCTGGTCCATAGCATGTATCCTAACGCACTGATGATACACACAAAGTTACAATGGCATAATACTTTAATGCTGTTTATTTATATATTTATTTTTTTCTGGTGATAGAGTATGTTTACAAGCTGTTTCATTAAATGTAATAAAATGTAAGTGAATTAGTAAAGTGTAAAGTGAATTAAAACAAACTAAATAAAAATAAATAAATAAATAATATATATAGAATATTCTTACCTTCTAAGACTATATTCTCAGAATTAAAGAAAAGAAAAAAAGAAGTTAGTAAATCAGGAGTTAATAAATAAGCAGGTAAAACACATGTAATGTCCAGAAATATGCTAGTTTAAGATGCTGGAGAAAAAGACGTTTTCCACATCGGCTTAATCCTTGCCTCACCTACTTGATTAAACCTTAAATTTAATTGAGTTGTTACAATAAAACACAGCCAAGCACCACAGAAAGGAAAATCACAAACCAGAGTGTACTGTACAATTTTATTAGATTAATATATATATATATATATATTAGGGGTGTAACGGTTCACAAAATTCATGGTTCAGTTCGATACGATACACTGATGTCATGGTTCGGTTCGGTACGGTTCGGTACGTTTTAGATACAGCAAAATGTAAAAACATTTCAACATTTCAGAATGCCGCAAGCACACCGCGGGTCATGTGACAAGAACTAACCAATCAGCTTCATCCTTTCCCGGAACAACGTTGAAAGTGCAGCCAAGATGAAGGAACAGCTGATCATAGTTGTATATGGATTGCAATTTTGAAATAAATTTAGTAGCAGAGCTACTGTAAACATTTTGAGTGCAAAACGGTTTTTAGAGCTGCAAATCCATTTATCTTTTGCTGAAATTTCCGCGTCTTCGTGGAGAGAGCAGCACGTCATTGTTGCTTAGCAAAGGCAGAAGCCTCAGGGGCGCTTCTGCCCGAGCACTTTGGAAAGGAGGAGAACGTTTTTAGGCGCGATATGTGAACGGCCCCTAAGGCCCTTGCTCACTCAGCACGCGCTGAAGGCTCGTTGCAAAATGTCTAATGCATTTAACAGACCAGAAGTAGAAGATCCTCCAATAACCACTAGGTCTGGTGTTTGGGTGCACTTTGGATTCCCTGTAAGCTATAATGGTGATGACAGAATGAATGATAAATAATAAGGTCTCATATCCGCGGCTATAATGTAAATGTAACGTAAATGTACCAATCGCCGCGGTGATGTCTTTTGCCCTGTTTGAATCAGTTGGAAATGTCTGTCTAAAGGCTGTGGGGATAGTTTGTTGCGTGTATTTTTCTCCTTTTTTTCGTCTTTTCCCAGATACTGACACACTAAGGTGATGTCGGCGTAAATGAGTTGACATGTTTCAAGTACTTCCGCTGGTGTTTTTTTTTTTGTTTTTTTTTTGTTTTGTTTTTTATTCCCGCTGGTGTACCCTATTGTCTGTTATAGGACTGTTGTTTTTTTATCCACTAGTCAAGTCAAAGTTTATTTATATAGCACAAATTTAACACAACTGTAGCTGATCCAAAGTGCTTTACAGTAAAACATGATTTTAAATAGTACACTACTCTCTTGCCATCACCATTATAGCTTACAGTGAATCCAAAGTGCACCCAAATACCAGACCTGTTGGTTTTTGGAGGATCTTCTATTTCTGGTTAAACACATTGGCTATTTTGCAACGAGCCTTCAGCGTGTACTGAGTGAGCGAGCGCCTGACTGGGTAGCCTAACATAAACATATAAGTTGGTATTTTTTTCTTCTTCGGGAGTGTCAGGGGCGTTGCCTGTTATGTCGTTTGGGTTGTTGGGCTACCTTGTTGAACTCATAACATTATATTTCACTTTTTTTTCCCCAAATATAATTAATTAGTCCAACGAACTGTTCGGTACATAATGCGTACCGTGCACCGAACCGAAAGCCTCATACCGAACGGTTCAATACGAATACGCGTATCGTTACACCCCTAATATATATATATTACACGCCTCTGTGGAATACTTGATTTTGATTGCTCAGTGGCTACATTCCGAGATATGTTATCCCTCTAAAAGCTAATAACACAAGCTCATCCGGGTAACAGTGGTCCGTGCTGTACTCTTGCTTGGCTTGAATTATTATTTTTTTCTTGGTGGAAGCTTTGCGTTTGTTTAGCTAATAGAATACTAAAACTCGTCTTTTTCACCCTGGTATCACGGACTCGCTCTCCTTTCATTCAAACCCAGCTGCTGCCCATTTCACGGAAGCTTTGCGTTCAAATATTTCAACTCAAATCAATATTTCGCGCCTAATTATTTATTTATTTGGCAAGTAGCCATATAACAACGGGATAAAGTACATCCAGCCGGTTGATCCCTTACATATTAATGTGGATTTGCCTTTGAAATTATAATGTTTATCCAAATGAATTTGGTATTTGATGGCTGAACTTATGTAGTCTACTAGTTTTAAATGTATTTGAAAAAGTTATTAAGATTAAATCTTTTGATTGTCTGACCCCCAGTTGGGGTCATGCTGGGTTTATTAGTAAACATCTTATTTCTAGTGAGAAATTTCTAATAAAGTCATTTAATATTTGTTTAGCTATTATCGAAGCTTACTCTAATTTGTTTTAGATCTTTAAACTGTGATTCTACCTCAAACGTTTAATAGTCAAAATATCAATTGACATCAAACACTTTAAGGCCTTCAGAACTGTGCAGCAGACACAGCTGGTATAAACACAAGCTTTGTCAAGACTGTGATCAGCTCCTGTGGCAGTGTCAAATCTGTAACACTGTACATGTGTGCAGTGTAAAAACCTCTTATTTACACCGCACACGTCTGCAGCGGGTTATAAAAAACCTCTTATTTACACCGCACACGTCTGCAGCGGGTTATAAAAACCTCTTATTTACACCGCACACGTCTGCAGCGGGTTATAAAAACCTCTTATTTACACCGCACACGTTTGCAGCGGGTTATAAAAACTTCTTATTTACACCGCACACGTCTGCAGCGGGTTATAAAAACCTCTTATTTACACCGCACACGTCTGCAGCGGGTTATAAAAACCTCTTATTTACACCGCACACATCTGCAGCGGGTTATAAAAACCTCTTATTTACACCGCACACGTCTGCAGCGGGTTATAAAAACCTCTTATTTACACCGCACACGTCTGCAGTGGGTTATGGCTCCGTCACGGCCACCAGAGCTGAAGCGTCCCAGAAGTGACTATCAATGCTGCTTCGCTAAAGATAGGCGCCTAGTCTACAGTTCGAATACAAAATAAACGTCCTGTGCAGACTAAAACACACGTCTTTCATCCTTGTCACACATAACTGAACTTTAAGTGTATTGACTGTGTGTAGGCTACAGGACAACAAAGCAGGACAATAGCAATAAATTAAACAATAAACACAATTAAACTGGACAAAACATCACTACTTAGCCAACTTAACCATGGTAGAACTCAAAAATCAAGAAAAACACTGACAGACAGGCGAATCAAGATGTCTCGTGAATCCAGTTGCATGTCTTCTGAAGTGCTCCTGGTGTGAGTTGGCATCATGTGAAGGATGAAACTAAACCTTGTTGGAGTCGTAACGCACCGCAGACGTGTGCAGTGTGAACAAAGGGTAAGGAGTTATGTTCTCTTCAGACACAGAGAAACATTTCAGGTTTTTCCAACACTGACCTGTAGATGTCACTGACTGCTCAATGACTTGCTCGATGAAACTGAATGATTGTGTCATTCTCAGTGACTGCTTCTCGCTGTGTATAAAAACAACAATCCAGTGGTAATATTAATTTGGTGAGATATTGTGACTGACAGATGCGTAATCACAGTGAGTCTCCTCTTTACTGAATCTGACTGTAGCTTCACTGAGAGACTCTTCATGATTTTGGAAACTGACAGCAGCGTACAGGAGCCCATCAGAGGGGATTGTGGGTGAATGAATTGTGGAGTAAAGTGGATTCTGTGAATCAGAGGAGATTGTGGGTGACTGGACTGTTGAATAGAGAGGATTTGATACAGGATCTGAATGGCGCCTGGCGTCTTCTTGAGTCTGTAAGAAGTGAAATTTCCAAAACAAGAAGCACATAGTTTCAGCTAAGACATTTCACAAATTGAGATGTAGATTATAGTTCTGAAACTCACCATTTCATGATCCCATGTCTGTCTTCTGTCTCTTGATGAAATAATGTCTGTGTGAAGAAGAGAAACATCTGAGATGCAGAAAATAAGAGTGATTTTAAAGGGATACTCCACCCCATAATTACAATTTTGTCATTAATCACTTACCCCCATGTTGTTCCAAACCTGTAAAAGCTTTGTTCGACTTCGGAACACAATTTAAGATATTTTGATTGAAAACTGGTGAGCTTGTGACTCGCAAATAAAGTATACTGTTAAGGTCCAGAAATGTATGAAAGACATACTTACGCTGTTCTGTGTCAGCGGCGCTGTACGGATGCACTGTTTTCATTCAAATCAAAGCGTAAATACACTTAGAAAACATATCCTTGTCTCATGGCCAACACAGAAGAGTTTACACAGTTTGTGTTCAGAGGATATTCTATAAAATGGTGCTAGGGTGATGTGGAGAGATGCAGAGGAGACAAATTGTTGAATAAAGTCATTATTTTAGTTTTCTTCACTTACAAAAAGTATTCTTGTCGCTTCATAATGTTTCGGTTGAACCAATGATGTCAGATGAACTATTTTGACGATGCTTTTCATACTTTCCTGGACCTTGATACTGTTATTTATTTGGCAGTCTATAAGACAGTCTCAAGCCTCCCAGTTTTCATCCAAAATATCTTAAATTGTATTCCGAAGACAAACAAAGCTTTTACGGGTTTAAAAACAACATGTGAGTATGATTAAGGACAAAATGTTCATTTCGGGGTGGAGTAACCCTTTAACTATGACTGTATTTCTGACCAGCAGAGGGAGAAAAGGTCAGATTTACTAAATGTGCAGCAGTGTGTGTGTGTGTGTGTGTGTGTCTCACCATGTTTGTTGTGTTTCAGTTTGAATAAGATTAACACTATAACCAGAGCCAGCAGAAGCAAACCCACAGAAACGGCAGCTATTGTGACTGAGAAACAAGGCGAGACCATGACATTTATCAACAAATATTCAGAAACAAACATACATAGGATGCAAATGTTTGAATAGTTAGATCACTTTCAGCTCAAAACTGAGAAACTTTTTCAAAATTATTTGGAATCTTACCAGACGTTGCTTTTTGCTTGTCTTTTCCACTTTCGCTGTCAAACGTGGTCATATCTAAAACACAATTACAGAAAGTGTATAATTCACATCATTGGCTCAATTAAAAAAAAAAATAGAGAGAGAAAGAGAGAAAGAACAGAAAGAAAGAATTTATGATGGACTGGTCCAACAGGAGGATTGTGAGATGCATTCCAGATGTAGATGTCGCTTTGCGAAACTGCACAGTTTGTACCTTGTACCAGTTGGTACTCTAAAAATGTGTTTGCACCACTAAAAATAAACCCTTTATAAAAAAGATGAGTGGATTATATAGACTATAGCCTGGAGAGCACACAAAAAGTGCTCCCTTTATAATCACTAAGGCTACGTCTACACTAATCCGGATATATTTGAAAACTGAGTTTTTGATCATATTCAAACTTTTCCAGAAGTTGCTCATCCACACTTAAATGTATAAAAAATGCATACATCCCCCCTACTGCGCACGAGTAAAACTTTGACCTGCGTAATTTCCGCTAGGCATTTATTTACTTTCTGGCGAGTTCTGCTGCTAATCATCAACTGCGAGTCAACTAATCATCATTCTGGCTTCTTTGAAGAAACGCAATCTGCAGTATGTACAAACTGACATTAATTTTTAACAAGGCTGTCAAAACGGAGCGCATCCAAAACAACTGCTGTACAATTTTGTTCAACATCTTGGCTGAATTGGGTCATCATATTCAAAAGCCTCCATTTTCACTGTCAACCCTATAATGCGAGGACGGGGTTTTCAAATTTATTGGCTTTGGAGAGCGTTTTCCAAAAGGTAGGTTTTCGTTGACTTAAAATGCTGTCTCAGTGTCGACGGAAAGCCAAAACGGAGAGAAAAATATAAGTTTTCAAATGAAAACGTATTAGTGTGGACATGGCCTAAAAAGCTGTCACTTTCCTCAGTTCATGGGAATCTCGCATCACAAAGCTCTGTTATAATCAATGAGACTGTTCTTTTTTTTATATAAAGAGAGGATTTGCGAGCATGCAGAACTCATTGCGTTCAAAATAAATGTGATGATTGGCCATATTGCTCAACACTGCAAAAACACAGTGAAAATAGAAACCTTTGTCATCTGACTGGGTGGGCAAGTTGTTAATTCCCCAGGCCCATCCGTACATAGTCAAAATTGCAAGATGTAGATGTGAAATTCCCAGAATAAGAGTCAGTATTTCAAGATATAAACCCAGAAATAATGAGGAAAAATGTATCTGAATATGTGATAAAAAAGTTGTAATTATTTTTTTATATTTTTATTTTGTGACAGAAATGAGATATGTGGAATAATTTTTCACTCATTATTTAAACAATTTATTTCACACACACACACACACACACACACACACACACACACACACACACACACACACACACACACACACACACACACACACACACGTGTCAATCCTGTCTGAATAAGTGCAAGAACAGAAGAGAAAAAGAGTTGCTGGATCTTACCAGGGTTTTCTGTTTCCTGGACTGTTTCCTTTTCAGTGTCAGATGAGGTCATTTCTTAATGAATGAATGAATGAAAAAAAAAAATATATATTTCATGCACATGTTGTACATCCGACCCCCACATTTCTCATAATGATCACTTTTAGTTCAAACTGAGAAGCAGACTCACCAGGCTTATCCTGGGGTGTTACCCTTTTGGTGTCAGAGGTCGCCATTTCTGAAAATACACAATGAAAATTATAAAATTAGAGGAACAGATTTCTGTCTAAAAGTCACTCTCTAATCCAGTTAAACTCAACATGTGATTGAAGAAAATCCTCTAAAAGCAGACAGTAACTAGACGTCGAACTCCAGTTTCATGCCCAAGACTCATTCAAGTCACATTTATTTCTGTATTGTTTTTTACGACAGGCCTGCAGATTGCTCAAAGCAGATTCACTATAATAAAGAGGATAATAACCGTGTTGATGCTATCAGGGCTGGACTGGTAATCTGGCATAGCGGGCAAATGCCGGGTGGGCCGACGGACATAGTGAAATAGCGGTCGATATAATATGATTTTATTTTATTTTTTTTAATTGGCCAACGACCGGCCCATAAAGCAGGGACAGCGGCCCATTGGTTCATTTTCCATACTGACACTGGGCTGGCCCAATCATCTCTTAACAGGCTCCACCCCTCCCCCTCTGTATCTTGTGTCAGATGCAGTCAGTGGCTCAGAGACAGAAATCTTTAGAATTGAGAAGCAAAAGCAAGGGGGGTGCGGAGAAGTAGCGGGCCAAAAAAATAAAAATTCAACATGTGCAAAAATTACCGACATGTTTACTGCTTTAGCTTCAGTTTCCAAGCCTACAGTAGCTGACGACATTTTACAAAAACAGGTGAATATAGCACATGGAGGTGACTAGCAATGGCAGCAGGTGGAGCAGGAGGAGCAGGTGTCTAATAGGGAAGTCAAGGAGAGACAGAGTGAGCAGGAGAGTGAAATAGAAACGCTAAGCATGGTAGCTACATGATTAACAGGAAGGGAGTGTTAATCAGGGTGGGTGCAGGAGGATAGTGTGATGATTTAACGTTACCTAAATTAATTAATATTATAATAAGACAACATAATCGTTGTCGCTATTAAAGTTTGTCAGATTGTCACCTACTGCACTAGCCACTCAGATAAAGTCAAATAACACAGCATGAGCTATTTTGCATTGTTTTTGTAGCTAGGTTAGCAGAGTTAACTTATTCAATTGAACTTCGGCTGACTATTCTAATGTTAATCCTTTAAACCCCATAACGGCCGTTCAGCCCTTCTCTAGAAAAACTTAAAATGATGCCATTTGATTATTTTAATTATTAATCAAAATGGCTGCGTATGGCTGAGAGAGAGAGTCGCCCACGACGAGTTACACGTTGGAAGAGAGGTAGCTAACACATGATATTTGGGGATTAAAACCTGCCTTGCATTTTGAAAGCTGTATATTTTTGTTTAGTTGTATATTCAACGAAGTAGATATTTTCTCATGTTTCTAATTAATTTACAATATCACTAATATGCAATATTAACGGCGAGTGAATAATATGAATATCATATATATTATTAGGACATTTTGTGTGAGTAATTTGGTAGTATAGTTTCATTTTCTTTTTTTTATGGGAAGTATCTCAACAATGAGAGGTATTGTTGTTTGGTGTCATATTAAAGAGGGGTTCGTGCTCTTTAAAACAAAGTAGCCTATACTTGCAATTGTAAACTAGTTTTTCTGCTGTCTGGTTCATTGGGAAAAAAAAACATTTCTTTTTAGAATTAGCAGAATTCTACATCCACATTCTAAAGGATTACCTAGCTTTTATAACATGGAGCACATTGTCCATCTAGAAATCCTGCTCTTCAAGAATACAGGACTATATAACCAAAATGGATTCTTACTAAGTGTACTTTTAATAACTCTTCCAACAATTTAATTATCTCTGTCTCTCTGTCCTTCTCTATAGTCAAGCCAGGTTTAGTTAGCAGTGGAGGAGAGCAACTTTGATCACCAGGGAGTCAGTCAAGAGAGAGTGAGTACACTGGCCCATGGCACTTATTTCTCAGCTTTGTAGGGGTTTTTGGGAATAGAACGGTAGATATGCATATCTACAGCGATCGCAAGGATGGTGTACTGGTTGGTTGTGTACGACCGATTGTGGTGGGCCAGTCTGAGCAAAAATGCCAGGGCCCTTTTTTTGTCCCAGTCCAGCCCTGGATGCTATCAAATTAATCCGTTATGCAACAAATGGAAGTTCAGCTGTAAATCAGCTCTACAGAAGACAATAGTGCAGTTATTCAGATCAGTTGAGTTCAATGAGTGTTATTCCCCATTCACACCAAGAACAGTAAATATAAAGATAACGATATTAGCGTCCACACCAGAGGATGATATCTTCTGTTTAAGTGCACATGTGTCTGCTGCTTTAAATTCTTGAGCTTGTTACAGCAGGATGGATTCTAATTGGCTGTCAATGTTTTTATTGTTCATCAGCTGGAAAAAATAATCTGAAAGTGATTCTGATGATATTGTTTCTCTGTGCCTTTATCGTTATAGCTGTGATGTGGACTCTGTTATACTTTAATACTGAGAATGATTTTTAGAACTAAATCTTTATCTTTATCTTTATAGTTATCGTCCTTGCTGTGAATGGGGCTTTAATGTGGCAAAGTGCATTAGTTAGTTCTGTAAGCTCTTATGAAGCTGTGTGACCCTGTGTGAGGAACCATGTAAACAACTTTAAAAAATTAAATAATGATAATAATAATAATAATAACAATAACAATAATAATAATAAATGTAATAAAAATGCTTTGACTGTGTGAAAACACAAAGTAGCAGGCAGTTTTTTTTGTTGCTTGTTTTTTTGCGGTCAACAGTTTTTAGGACAGTTCACCCCCCCCCCCCCCCCCAAAATATCACACTGTTAGAAAAATAAAAAATAAAAATCTGTCAAAACCAGGAAAATGTGTTGTAATGTTCTGCCATATTAAGTTTAGAGACATTTTTTTAACCTTAAAAAAATTACAAAATGCAAAATCCCCCCCAAAAATAATGTCAAAATCAACATGAAAAAAATTATCAGTGAACTATCCTTTTAATGAAAGAGAAAAGAAAACAACATTAAATATGATGAGTCTGAGAACAGAATGAGCAGAAACATTGAGATTCATCCTCACCGTCCTTCCTGATGATCATGAGCTCAATGGGAAGATTAAACACATCTTTCACTGCACACCAGTATTTCCCAGCATCCTCTGCTCTCAGCTCAGTCATGGTCACAGTGAAGAGATTGAGTTCAGTGTCGTCCTTTACTGAAATCTTTGGTTTTTTATGATCTTCATCTGACCGAATGATAATTTGAGCATCTTTAGTGAAACACTTTCCTTTACACAGATACTTTACTTCTTTACTCAAACACTTTCCTCTGCGCAGACACTTTTCTTCAGTGTGTTTTTCATCATAAGGGCATTGGATCTGGACTGAATCTCCTTCACGTCCGATCACTGGAGGCACTGATAGTCAAAGAGAACAGAGATGTATTTATTCACTGTGAAATACATGCATCTATGACTGAACTGCATGGTTTGTGGTGTCTGTACATACTGGTTAAAGTCAGTTGATGTTTATTGGTGAGAGAAACAGAAGTCAGATGCTGGTGTCTGGTTTCTGCTCCACACCAGTAAACTCCAGCATCTCTCAGGCTCACATTACTGATGCTCGCTGTAAAAACTCCTGCTGTACTGTCAGAAAACTCAAAGCGCTGCTTCTCTGATGAACTGATGCTCTGACAGATCTTCTTCTTGTTCTCTTTACAGATGTGTTTGATGGACTGCTGTTCCTCAGGGGAATTACAGCTGAGTTTCACACTTTCACCAATAACAGCAGCTGATTCACTTGATTCAGGGAAATGATCGACTATACACAAAAACAATTAAAATATCAGAAATTTCAATCTTATTTTCTCACTTTAACTGATAGAAATTGTCCAGAAACAGACTCACACAGAAACTCTTTACCTTGACTGATTTTCAGTGTGATCTCAGTGAACAGATGATCGTCAGCAGTTTTCACTCCACATCTGTACGTTCTTTCATCAGCTTCGGTTAAATCACTGATAAAAACCTTCAAAACTCCTGAACTGGTATCATCATACAGGTGAACTTTATTAAGATGGATCCACTGATTCTGTTCATCAACAGAGATCTCCTGTGATGAATGTATCTGGATGAATTTCTGGTTTTCTTTGAATTCTTCTGGAAATTCACACTTGATGAAGACTGATTTACTGATGTAGGCCTCAACCTGGACAGAAGATATCTGACCTGCAAGACAAGATTTATTTGTTGATTTATTACATTATTAACAGTCAGGAGAGATTTACATTTCTTATTTAGAGAATTTATAAGGACTGTTTTCATTAAAATGAATCTAAACTCACGATGAACTTTCAGCTCAATCTCTTTAATGAAGGTTATGTGAGTAATTGATGTTTTTGAAGGTGGTGTATCTCCTCCGTCTCTCTCCACTCCACATAAATAAACTCCACGCTCCTCTTCAGAAATGTTTCTGATGGTCACAGTAAAGTGATTTCTCTGATTGTCAGACAGGATGAACTTCTCTTCAGATGATTGTGATGATTGAGAGATCTTCAGCACAAACACAGGATCTCCATTCACTCTGTACAAGACTTTGGTGTGTGTTTCAAACTTGTGTTCACATTCACAGCTGAAAGTGATTGTTTGACCTTTATATGCAGATCGGATAACAGACGTCCCACAAGAAGAAGAGTCTGAAAATGATTTCAATAAACCATTGAGACATGCACTGAAATATTAAAATGTTACTATTATTATTAAAGGTGCACTACAGGGAACTTTATCCTCTCTATCTCCATCTCTGTGTGACAGATACAGTGTCATGTTTCTTGCAGTTCATTTTTAACATTCTTGTTTTTAGGTATATTTACAGTTCCCTGTGATCAGAGCAGGGGGATGTTTCATAAAACAGGTTTACCAGATAAGTCAGGCTTATTAATATCGGACTTATTTTCACTTGATTTGGTTTCATAAAGCAAATTTACCATACAGCTCAAGCTCAGACAGTCACTGTGGTAAAATATGCTGGGAAACTAATCTGATCCGGAGCAGACAAACTGTCAGGCCAATAGGAATGCATTGATATTCCCATTGCATTAACTGAGGAATACACATTAACTCAATTAAGATAGTAATTAGGGTAGTATTAGCTTACATTTGATTTAAAGCTATCATAAAAAAATGCACTTGTATGTTGGATTAAAATTCTACAGTGTACTTGCACGGTCACCATGTTTTGTTCATTTTTATTAAAACAGTCTTCTGTAGTAAGTTATAAAGTATCATACGTACTGTTGTTCACCACTAAATCAACATCATGACTCCATTCCTGATTGTTTCCACATGTGTATTTCCCATCATCCTCTCTGCTGAGCTTCCTGATGAACACTGAGAAGAATCCTCTGTTTTCACCGCCATACAGAGCGAATCTCTCATTATAAACCCAGCGGTGCTGAATCTCAGTACTGATTCCTGTCTTACAGTTTCTGTCTCTGCAGAAATACTTTCCTTTAAACTGATCAAAAGACTCTCTCTTGTTTGTCTTCATGCACTTGAACATCACACTCCCTCCAGAGCAGCCGATCACTTTAAAACACAGAACCTGACCTGACGAACACAAGATCAATTGCTCTGGGTTATTATATAATCAACCTGGGCAATATCATATAAAATATTATTTGACCAGTAAAGAACTGACCTGAGATCAGACAGAGAATGATGAAGATGATGGTGATGACGGACGTCATTCCTGATTGACTTCTTGAATCTTTAATCCTGATCATATCACTATCCAGAGAAAGCGAGAGCTGATGAAATACACTATATGTAATGTATGGATGTAAATTATCATTAAAACACACACATCTTCCTCTCACGTTTCTGCTTCCTCTTTCTCTAAACAGCTCCACCCAGGAACAGGGTGTTCAGTGTGAAAATATGTGTGAAAGACTGCAAACATGCAGATAAACATCTACTGTAAGCATATAACACACAAATGATGGCAAAAGCTATATTAACATACACTGACAGTATACATACATAGTTACTGTTTATGATTTTAAGGGGTTTATTTTAGCTTCATGCTGCATTCATTACTGAAAACAGAATAAAATGAAGTTATGTTTTATTAGATGTCAGTCATCTTAAAACATGATTAAACATACAGTTGGATTTTATTGAGTATTGGATGTTATGAAAGGCCTACAAATTGATTAAGATTCATCACAAGATCTGAGAGATGTCTTATTTCTCCTGATGTCTGTCACTTGTATCTGATATAGTGTATTTATGGATCCCACATGCTTTCACTTCTGCTTTCATGGCAGGTGGAAATTAAAATAATCACAGACCTGTCACCAGTGATGGGGGAAATGAAGCTTCTCAAACCTTTGACTCAGTCGAAACGTTTGCTTTACAAAGTGACTGATTGTTTTGAAGCGTTCGAAACATCTGCTGAAAATGCAACAAAAACACAGGCTAAAATGTATTTTGAAATTGTACTCTATGAAAGGGGTCATGACAAGATTTTTATTATTATTTTAATATGTTCATATGTCTCTTGAGGTTTATTTATAGTGTTTATAAAGTTTTTGCACCAAAAACAAAATAAATAAAATAAAAAAGGATTAAAGTAAATGAGATAATTAAGTGACTAATTAAATTATGATTGTACATTAGTAATGAACATCTGCTGTTAACAATCGACATCACTGAAGTAAAGAGAAACACAAGAACTACAACTGAATTTAGCCACAGCCTTCAACTGAAAAAATAAAACAAAACACTATGACACCATAATGGTGTTCAAGGTTTGCTTTAGGTAGTCTCTTGACCCTTTTACTAACTCAAAGCAATTTGATTCAAAACAACTGCAATATTATTTTCGCAACAAACATGTATGTATTGCTGAATCACACCTTGCAGGAACAGATGATCTTATGCTTTCTCTATTAATAACTCATGATGACTGAACATCATGAATTAGTCTTTATCTTTGGATTGTTGACTGACACTCTTCATTTCAATGATGAAGTGCCTTTAACTATCATTTTGCATTAGTGACACACTGTTTTCCTAATGAATGTTGTTCAGTTGCTTTCACGCAATGTATTTTGTTTAAAGCGCTATATAAATAAAGGTGACTTGACTCTATTCTTGAACTGAAAAAAAAAAAGGCCCCAGCAAACAAACACCACCGCAATGCTTGAACGTTGAAGACAAAAACGGAAGCTGTCAGTTCAGGCTTTTAGACATGCACACTTATCACACGATACTCAACAGTGGTGATAGGTTTTCATACTGTGCATGATGAGCTTTTACAATGGTGTTACCCAGCATGCAACATTTTGTTGATTGTCACCACTGTTGAGTCATATGCTGGTTCTTGATGTCTCTGTGTGTCTGCAGAGTAGAGGAGCTTAAATTTTGTATGCACTTAATAGACTTTAAATTCACTCACTGTAATTGTATTAAATGCTGTAGTTCTACGGAGTTGATTATGCAAAGCTCAAATAAAACAAATGTTAATTTTACTGTAATCAGACAAGGTCATGATTATTAGCTTATCTAAACTATTAACTTTTATCCCAGTGGATTCAAAACATTCAAATAATCACAGAAGTACTGGGTTGCAAAGTCACCATAAAACAACAATCTGCAACATAAAGCAGCTGTCTGTTTTTGCACAGGTAAAAGTACTGGAATCAGCTGAAATATATCACTTCTCAAACTAAATAAATGCTCTTATGTAGTAATGGCAAGATGAAGCCTCATGAAGCTTTAAAGGTTCCGCATGGATTTCATGCGGGCCAGATGTGGGCCGGATCTGGGCCAACACTATGTTGCTGTCTGGGCTGTTTATGTATATGTAGCCTGTCCCCAAGTTTCTAGAAATTAGAATCGGTGTAAATTGAGATTTTTCTATCTTTCTCTGCCTTTGAGAAAATGGAGGCTCACACGGGCTGATCTTGATTCTCCTCGTTGTGACGTAGTAATGAGAATAGTTACCCCCCCCCTTCTCTGCTTTGCCCGCCCAAATATTTACATATAATTCAGTCGCAATGTCAGCACAGGCGTTTCAAACAGAATTTTATGATATGGATTCTACAGCACCGGCACAAACAGTAAGTAACAGTGTTCATTAATGCCTGATCTGTGATCAGTGATTTCTGATGGGTAGCTAATCATTCAAGTTCACACAGACTTTCTTTCTAAATCGTTTAATACTGTTTATGCATCAGTGAATCAAGCCAGTGACTAAACGATCAACTTCACGTTGTTTCTCTTAGTAGCATGAAACATATCTGTTATTTAAATTGTGATTTAACTACAGAGAGCGATCAAAGAACGCTCGCTTTTTTCCGGAGCTGTTACACATCGCCAGTATATCTGCACACTTGCCCAAACTGCCGTTACAATGAATGACGCTGTTATGCTGCACAACGGAGCTCTTACTGTATTCATGTGTTTGCTGTTAGCTGTGGTGAAAGCATTTTGTGAGATAACGTGTTGCAATAATGAGGAGATCACTGCATCCACGCGATAAACAGACTCTGTCTACTCAATGCTCATCACTGCAGCCTTTCATGTGATGGGGAAAAGATCGAAAAAAAATAATTATATAATCAACACTTCCACAATTCGTTAATCTCGACAGCTGTAATAGTAAAAAAAAAAAAAAAAAAAAAAAAAAAAAAAAAAATATATATATATATATATATATATATATATATATATATATATATATATATTTGAGAGGGGTTTCACATGTAATATGCATTTCGAATGCAAATATGTCAGCCAATCACAACAGTGGTGGTTTCACAATACCACCTGGTGGCCAACAAGTGTAAAACAAGAAGATATATTACAGACAGAGGTGTTAAGTCCAGGGGTCAGAAAGTAAAAGTCCTGCCATATTTTTGTTCCACCCATGAACTCAACATTTCCTTTCAGATTTCTGTTAACCGTTTAGATTGTAAGTTAACATTAACTTACCTGGTCTGCACCAGTTGCTCAGCACTTATAACATATTACCAATCATTTCAGCAACTTTTAAATACTTTAGACAGAATGAATAAATAGCATTGCTAGCACCATTTATTTATTGACAAAAACAGAGTAAAATACAGAGTCTAAAAGTGCGGTCACATTAATTAACCATGCTGGGCGATATCCCGCGTGTTAAATTCAGTCATTTGTAAAGTTCTCTTCACTCTTGGGAAGTTTGAGTGAAAGTGGGAAAAGATTGTCTATTTGAAAACAGTTTTCAATGCGTTTTCGCCGCGCTAACCAACAGAAAGCTGATTGATTTACTGTAAGGTAAAGTTACGTGACTAATGTGCTTCAGCTAAATTTATGGACACAACATTTCACAAAATGTGCCCGCAGTATTAAAAAGACAGGTGCAGGAAACATTGCTTTAGTTAATAAAGAGCCTTACATCACACTAGCTAATTTAAATAACGGACGTCTTTAATATCTACGCATAAAGTGTTAAACACATCAGTCTACACATATTGTGTTAAATAATGTGTGTAAACAAAGTAGTTTTAATCTCTAAACTACACATACATATGTGTAACAGGTTATTCTTTTCTACACAATTTTATTCAGCATTGACGCAAAATGTGTAAATTACAGTGTTACACATGAAGTGTGTTCT
The DNA here is from genome assembly GCF_003368295.1 of Carassius auratus. Taxonomy (NCBI): domain Eukaryota; kingdom Metazoa; phylum Chordata; class Actinopteri; order Cypriniformes; family Cyprinidae; genus Carassius; species Carassius auratus. The sequence continues at coordinate 61,639 of NW_020528951.1, read as the reverse complement.
TTAGAAGTTAGAAGGGCAGAGTTCAGGAAGGAGACAGCTGTGGGGAAACTTTGTTCCTGAATCTTGTGGTGCTTGTCCGGTGGCTCTTTAAGCGCCTCCCGGAAGGCAGGAGGTTAAACAGTCTATGGTCAGGGTGAGAGGAGTCCTTGAGAATTATGCAAACTCGACGTAGACAGCATTTCCTCTGGATGTCCTCAATAGCAGGAAGTGGTTTGCCTGTGATGCGTTGGGCAGTTTACACCACCCTCTTCAGTGACTTGCGGTCCGCAGCTGATTAGTTCCCATACCAGACTGTGATGCAACTGGACAGGATGCTCTCAATCGCACACCAGTAAAAGTTCACCAGGATGGCTGAAGACAGCTGGTTCTTCTTCAGTGTCTTGAGGATGAAGAACCGCTGGTGAGCCTTCTTGACCAGCCTGGAGGTGTTTGTAGTCCATGACAGGTCCTTAGAGATGGTGGTTCCCAGCAACTTGAAGCTGGAGAAACGTTCAACAACCATCCCGTTAATGTGGATGGGGTCATGTGTGCTTCCTTTTTTCTTCCTGAAGTCCACAATGAGCTCCTTTGTCTTGCTGGTGTTAAGAAGCAGGTTATGTCAGTGCACCATGTGGCCAGGTGATGTACCTCTTCCCTGTAGGCAGTCTCATCGTTGTTCCTGATGAGTCCAATCACCGTGGTGTCATCTGTAAACTTAATGGAGTTGGAGTTGGATCCATGCACAGGCTTGTAGTCGTGGGTGTAAAGGGAGTAGAGGAATGGGCTCAGCACACAGCCCTGTGGTATGCCGGTGTTAAGTGTGATGGTGGTGGAGCAGGTGTGGCCTGACCTAACATGTTGGACCAGAGGAGACAAAACAGCCAGCTTTTCTTGCAACGTTTGTGGCTTACCCTCCTTGTGAAGGGTGTCAATTGCAGGCGTTTCCACCCTAGGAACTTTACCCCTGGAACTAGGAACTTTGGCTTGGTACTCGGTGTGTTTCCACTGCAGGAACCAGGAACTAAATAAAGTCTTGGTTAAAAAAATGCCCCTCAAAAAGTCCCTGCTAGCGAGGTAATACTTTTTCAAAGTTCCAGAACTTTCTGGGGCGGGACTTGGGCGCTAAGCATGCTGATTGGTTGAGTTCACGCAGCATTGGTTTGGTTCAACCACCATTTATTCAGATCATTTTCAAAATATTACTGTTATCGTGTCTTGAAGTGTAATTTTTTAAGTATTTCAGGCGAGAATGTAGTTGTTTAAAACTCAAATCTGTGGTTGATTTATAAAGACATCGCCGATCTCAGAGACGGTCAGCTCCACGCGATCAGCGGGAGCTCAGTCCTCATGTATCCGCCGAGAGCAGCCTCACCTCGGCTAGACCTTCTGATGTGTGCCGCTGGCTGTGATGTCTCTTTAGTTGTTAAACATAACGTATAATTCGTTTTGGGTAAATCTAACAGGTTATCTTTGGTCTCTATTCAATTTATCTATTTGTTAAAATGAAAATAAAAAAGGCACATTTATATAATATTTAGTTTTATTGTAATGACTGTATATACACATTTCCTGTGGTATTTGATATCCCACTTCATTTTATTGTAAATATACAGAGAGAAAAATTGCAGTAGCCATGGTCAGCTGACTGAAGTTATCAAGTAAGCTAATGTTTGCAGATTTACTGGATTTGCGTCATCGCGGACATCACACTCCCGAGTCTAATGCACAAAGTCTGAACTACCGAGGATGCCGTCCAAAATCAGTGTACTTTGTATTGAGAAACGCGCACAGGGGTCCGTAAACAAGCCACACTTTTATTGTCTGGACATTTTTTTTTTATCTCTCAGATCGATTCTAGGCCATTTAAAGGCTTATTTAGAGGTTTTTAAACTGGGAAATGACCATTGTTTGCCTGTCTTCAGTAATTATGATCAGCTTGAACACAAAATTGTTCTTTTTGATTGTTATGTGGAGTCTCATTCTATGTTTACTCTTCTATTGACCATTATCCTGACAGCATTTACCTTTCTATGAGATGATATTTTGCTGTTCTATGATTAAGCCCATTTTTTAATATTTTAAGTAAAATATTAAGTACATAAAAAGTGTATACGGGGGAAATTTTTTATCACATTAATGTCACAAACCGATAAAATAATGTGGCTGATATCTTAGACCCTGTATTTAATGCATTATTTGCTGCATAGATGCTTCAGATGCGCACTTTTCACCATGATTGTTTTTAAATGCTTGAAATATTATTGGAAACACTCCGAAATGGAAAATACAGTGAACTGCAACATCTGCAGGGCAAGTCTATCATATAATGAAATCATTAGTTAATGTAAAATAATGTAACATAATCTTTGTTCCCCCATGTTTTAGCGTGTTGTTAAGGGAAGATCACATCCACAGTGGACCTAGTTCGAGTTCACGTGTGCATTTACAGGTCTACTTTAATTGGAAATGCCAAACTCTTAATAATGACAATATTTAATGATTTTGACAATATCTCTGGCAATAGTCCTTACATACTAGACTTCTTTTAACACACTCCATCTTATCGCCTTATTATTATTTTTTTTTACACAATGTTGTCCAGTTACTTGTTTCCATTAAATAAGCATTATTTTATTTATCTGTAAAGCTGCTTTATGTTTGATTTATGTTGAACTGTTTAATGCAGATATCTTTTTGGTAACCAAGCTCTCAAATAATGTTAAAATGTGGATTTAGACTTATCGGCCAACATATTAGTTATCGGCTTTCATATTTAAAGAATTATCGGTTATAAGTAGCAGCCTAAAATTTTCTTATCTGTGCATCAAAATGAAGAAAAAAAAAATAGCTTAATGTTCATATTTTTCATTGCTGGCGCTGATACAGGATTGATGTGCTCTGTTTTTGTTCGTTTGTCCTGTCTTTAGTTATATTCCTGCAATCAGTTTCTCACCAGGGACAAATTGCTGGACATTCAGCACCACACATCTCCCAATATATTTTTCAACTATTCTGATGTTCTGCTGGACATTATTGACGGTGGAGCAGCTGTGTTGATCACACACTTCAGGACGTGAAGATGGGGAAAAAGAGCTGGCGCACTCGTGATTTTGAATGCTGTCGCCTGGCATCCATCTGGCAAATCTCCACTCTCTACCCAACAAAACGGACAAACTCCTGTTGTCCCAGACAAATAAGGATTTCTCACACTCTGCTGCCCTGTGTTTTATGGAAACTTCGCTAAACGACACCATTCCAGACAGCGCACTCCATCTGCTGGGCTTTCAGCTGTTCCCAGAATCAACGGGGAAATCGTGAGGCAGCAAGACATGCTTTCACATCAACGAAAGTTGGAGTACAGATGTAACAGTGTTAAATAAGATGTGCTATTCATATCTAGAAACTCTAATCATTAACTGCAAGACAGAACAACACCACCCTGACTTTGTTCTAATCTTTCTTGGGGGCTTTAATCAAGCAAATCTCTCCAGTGAACTCCTGAACTCCTTCTGTGGCATCCACACTGATATTCTGCACATCAGGACAACTGTGAGTAGAAAATGTAATGTACATAATAATTGTTGGAGTTATTTAATTCTTTTATTAACTGTTAATGTTGAGTGATCAGTTTGTAACCAATAGTTCATGCTCTTGGCTCCATAAATGAAAATATTTCCAAAGTAAATGAAAAAATAAAATAAAATGACAAATAACGCGACTCACTCTCTGGTGTGGAATAGCCAACTGTACGAAGAGTGAAATCACTCAGTGATCCTGGACTAAACACTGCTCAGAAATCCAGTTCAGCTGTTGTATAATATATGGTTCATGTTTTACATTTAAATCATCATTTGTATGATGTTACTGTCATATATCACTTGGCATGAATGATGAAAGCAACTGCCGAAATAAATCTTTTACTGACAGACCAAGACATGAAAGTCACTCTGATGATTCTGGAGCAGTTTGTTCTTTAGTGTGTTTGTTCTGGTGGGTCTGAAAACTACCTAAATAAGCGAATCTCTCGCCGCAGATGGGGCAGGAGTAAGGTTTCTCTCCTGTATGAACTCGCTGATGGACCTTAAGGACGTCAGATCGAGCAAACGTCTTTTCACACTGTGAGCATTTAAACGGTCTTTCACCGCTATGAATTATAGTGTGCATCTGTAAAGCAACACCCCTTCGGAAACTCTTGCCACAAACACTGCATTGAAATGGTTTTTCTCCAGTGTGGATTCTCTGATGTTCTTTAAAATGAGTAGAATTTGAAAAGCTCTTCCCGCAGTAGGAGCACAGATACGGTTTCTCTCCGGTGTGTGTCCTCTCGTGAAGATTCAGATATGATCTTTGACGGAATCCTTTGTTGCAGTGTTTGCACTGAAACGGTTTCTCGTCAGAATGGATTTTCTGGTGTGACTTTAAAGAGCTTGAGTTTGTAAAGGCTTTCTTGCATTCACTGCACTGAAACGGTCTCTCATTGGTGTGCAAACGCACATGTGTCCTCAGATGTGATATGTGGTTGTAGGTCTTCTTGCAGTGAGGACACTTGTACGGTCTTTCTCCCGTGTGGATTCGCTTATGAGCATCAAGACTTAATTTGGTGCTGTAATACTTGTCGCATTCGCTGCAGTGGAAAGACTTTTCACGGTGTGTATTCATGTGAACTAGTAGTTTAGAAAAAATTAAAAACAATTTCCCGCACTGTTTGCAGTGAAACTCCTTCTTCCCGCTGTGCTCTTTTAAATGAAGTTTCCTCTCTTCTACGGTAGGAAAGCTGATGTTGCATATCTTACAGTTGTAATCTTTCTGTTTTGGTTCTGTGTGTGTTCTCTCGTGTCTCTTTAAATGGCCCTCTGAACTCAGTGTTTTTCCACAGGTGCTGCAGGAGAAACTCTTGGTCTGCAGCTGCTCTTTTGAAGTTGAGACTGTTTCTTCATCTCCATCAGAAGATGAGCCACCATTGACATCTGAAAGGAAAAAAACTTTAATAAAACAACTTTAAAATATACTTGATTAAAGTTAGTCTGCATAATGCTCTTACATTATTTTTGCAATTTATTAATAATTATTATGATTCTGCTATATCGTCCATATCGCTGCTTATATAACACTTGCATTACCAAGGCAAGGACTGACGCATTTGTAGGGGTGCACGATAAATATCGGCCAATAATTAATTTTAACATCTCCTCAGTAAAGCCGGTTCTCTATTCAGCAGTAAATTCCCTCAGGTGCGTGATTTCACATAGAGAAGCTGTTACTACACAGAGCCGTTGTTAACTGAGAAGATGCGCAAATCAGTGCTGATAATGAATTTGGATTTGCTTTGTGAATTCTGTAAGTAGTTTGCCTATAGTATATTGTTGGTGTAAAAAAAAACTAGCTGCATTTATCCGCCATGTTAATCAGTAATTTTACACATGACAAAAACTTGCACTTAATTTGCTTGGAAAATACTTGCGAATACGGCATACATATATACAAAAAAAAACATACAGTAGCCAAGCCTAATAATAATTTGTCTATATTAAAAGTATTGTTCTTAACAGACCTGCGTGTTTTTTTTTTTATCACTAGTGCAGTGTCTGTTCTCGGAGCATATAAGCCCTGCCCACATGAGGCACGCCGCTATTGGCTCGCGCTGTTTTGTAGTTATTAAAAGTTTATTCATTCTGAACGTGTCGCTTGTCCATATTGAACGAAAAGTCAACTGGATGAACGGTTCTCAACACAATATAAATGCAAACAGACTGACACACAGAGAATCCTGCCTTTATTAGAGAGAATAATATGGTCAGCACCTCCCTCCGCTGCTTTGAATATTCGGTGTTGATTACTACCAAAGATTCAAAGCTCAAAGATTGGTATTCGGATCAGCCCTACATTAAGTATTTATTAATCATTGGCTTGTCAGGTAGTTAATTTATGTCCACTGCAACAATATTCATCACTGTCAATTATAGCAATGACTTAATTTTTTAGGCTTACATTTGTCATTCCTGAAACAGTATACGTGGACAAACAAAATGTGGATTATGTGATAAAAATGTTTCCTGTTATAATGGGAAGACCTGTGAGCACATACAACTCTGTAAACCTATTAGTTCAGAGTGGTTAACTAACCTACAGTAAACACTTCTAATCTGAATCTGATCATGTTTCCATCTCCTTATCTTCCAACCATTTGCACAGAAACGCTCCGGTTACTGATGTAACCACCGTTTCCTGAGATAAGGGAACTAGCAGTCCTTTGTGGTAGAGCGACTATTTTAGGGCATTGCTGATTAAGCTCCCATTGGGGCACCATACATGGCTCCACAACTCTGGCCCGGGATGCCAAATCATGCCTTTCGCCTACGAGAGAAGGACCCTCCTCAGTAGAATGGGCCATGGGGCTCCTGTTGAGAGCTGCACTAGCTTTGGGAACCAGGCCTGGTACTTCCAGAGTGGAGCCAATAGGAGGAGAGAGCTCTTGGTACTCCCGCCTGACTACCTGAGGAATAGGGGCGACTGGGGAAAAAGTGTACAGATGAGCACCGGCCAGTTGTGGGCCAGAGCCTCTCACTGTACTGAAAAGTATGATGAGCAGTGAGAGTTGTCTTCTGAGGAGAAGTCAACCTCTGCCCTTCGAAGATTGACCAGATTTTTGAACCATTTGAGGATGTATGGCCTATTCGCCAGAGGCTACCTTGCCTCTGGACAGCATACATGCAAAAAGGTTCAATCTGCCTGGCACATGAACTACCCTTAACGAGAGGAGTTCTTTCTGTGCCCAAAAGAGGAGGTGACTAGCCATCCTGTACAGAGTGTGTGACCTGAGACCACATTGGTGATTGATGTAGGCCACCACCGTCATGCTGTCTGACCGGCCTTAAGCCCTGTTCGCCCTAGCACTGACTTTTGTCACTGCATGTCATGTCACTGCATGTCATGAGGGGCTGGCGATGAGGTAACTATTGGGTGTTCTCAGGTTTCTTGCTGCTAAGTACATACATTTTTTTAGGCAAAATACTAAATTTAATCTAAATCTAAATTAAATACATGCAAACAAAATAAATGAGAAACAGAGCCTACTTTCCTCCATTGCATATATTTATCTACAGCTGAGAGGAGAAAATCACATGAGCTCTACTATCTTCTTTCCTATTGGCTGATGCTTCCAAAAGTTGCTCTTCATTTGAATAAAGTGGTAGGATTCTTAACTTTGTCAAATCGCCAGAGATCGCCAGCTCTTGATCAAAATGAATGCGATAGTGTATCTTTGCTGTTGCGGGGCTTAAGATGTGGTGCCCCTTTAAGGCTGGTAAGACTGCTTTCAGGTCTAAGGAAACCAGCAACATTTCTATGCAGTTGATATACTGGCGTTGCTTTTTGGGGCTGAGCAGGAGCCGAATGCCAGATCGCCCTCCAACCGGGAACCTCAACCCAGTTATAGGCATCTGTTGTAACCACCTGCCTTCTGAAGGTCAGTCCTAACCGCATCCCTGTTTCAAACAGGCGAGAGGTCGTCCAGGGGCAACAGCTCTAACACAGCAGTGGTTTACCCTGACGCAAAATTGTCCCAGTCACCAGGCATGGGATGAAACACAGGCCAAAATAAGAGGCAGCATGTGGATCAGGCCTAGAGGTAATACAGAGGCACCGGCCACCATAAGGCAGAGTAACCTCTGAGAAACCTTGAAGGGATATATCGTTCCTGGTTTGAGATATACCGCTAATTGCTGAATAGTCAGGGATCCTTCCTGCATAAGCCAGTCCAAAGTTGTTCCCAGAAAGACAGCCTGCTGGCTGGGTAACAGATAATTCTTCAGTGGAAGTGCTCTAAGTGGCTGAGCAACAGCTCTCTGTGAGCTGCCAATTCTTATTCTGATCGGGATAGAAACAACCAATCATCAAGGCAATTCAATATGCAGATTCCCATCTGTCTCAGAGAGGAAAGAGCTGCATCTATGCACTTCGTAGAAGTGCGCAGGGCCAGAGACAGTCCGCATGGAAGAACTGCATAACCATAGGCACCTAATTTGAATCTCAAGAACGGTCTGTGATGGAAGCTATGTAGATGAGAAAATAAGCATCTTTCAGATTCACCTTTAGAAACCAGTCCTAGGGGCAAATCTGCACGAGGATGCATTTCAAATTTAACATCTGAACCACCATCTCATAAGTGAGCAATTCAGATGTCTGGGGTCTAGAAGAGATGTGAGCCCACCATCTTTCTTTGGAACAAGGCAGTAGCGACCAAAAAAGCCACTAGAGGGATTGTTTCCACAGCATGAGCGAACTAGAGTGAGTAACTTCCTCTTCTGTAATTAAAACCCAACTGGAGGGGAGGAACCTGAGAGTAGGAGAGGAGGGAATGCCTTTATTAGGAAGTGATCCACAAGCAAGGCCAGACTTGAATGCCTTCAGTGAATGCCAAAGCATTCGTCTCAGTGAGCGAGCGGCTCTGTCTGAGTGCCGTCCAGACAGATGACGCACTCACCTTCTGCCTCGCAGCACAACATTTGAAATCTGTTCTTGATATTTGCTCTTTTAAGAGCCAGATAGCCACGGGGGAAAGCTTCTCACCTCTTCCTCTGCCGGACTCTTTTATATCCGTGAGCTGCAGGCTAAGCTTCTTCCTTCTTTGACTTCTTGGTTGCAGAGTCAGTAAAGAGATGGTCCTCATCACTGAAGGAGAATGATGTAATGAATGACGCTCTAAACCACTTATATAGGGGTCAACTCCACCCTTTCTGGTTGGCTAAAGTACCACTGGTTTGTGCAGCTACACAAACGTGAACAAATCAGGCTTCAGCTCAGACTAAGGGGCCGGTCACATATCATTTCTTCTGTGCGCTCAAGTTTGTTATTTAAAATGTAGAAGTGCGGTGCGACATTTCAACTTTTCAGAATGCTGCAGGTGCACTGGGTCATGTGACAAGAACCAACCAATCAGCATCATCCTTTCTCATAACAACATTGAAAGCTCAGCCAAGTTGAAGGAACCGGTGTTCACAGCTGTACAGGGATAGCCATTTTTTTAATAAATTTAGTTGCAATATTAAGGGCCTTATTTTTTTCTAAATTGATGTATCAACTTTTAATAAGTTTTAAGACCCTGCAGAAACCATATGCAAAACAATTATAGAGTGATATTTGGCCATATCCAGCAGCTTTACAAACAAGCACAGAAAACCTGGAGCTCTTAAAAGAGCACATTTTTAATCCCACAATAAAACAACAAATAAAAAAGAACCTGTACATTTTTCAGCACTACTAATATTTTCCATCATGTTCTCAAATATCTCAGAACATTTACACTATCAATCAATATAAACCTGATCCTGCAGTCTCTGATGACATTCAAGTGTCATGAAAAAACTAAAAGTCATAAAAGGAGAAACAAACCTGGAGGAATGAATTCTTCATCATCATCATCCCCATTATCCTCAGTACAATCTTCATCATCCTCCCCATTATTCTCATCATCCTCCTCCTCTTCCTCATCAGTGTGTTGTTGTTGTTTCTCTGCGGTGGTTTCTTCTCCTCTGCTCTCGATCAGGTTCCTGCAGTCCACCAGTTTGACGGAGCACATCTTCAGCGGCGTCTGCAGCATCTGCTGTTCTCCAGCGTTACAGTCAGAGGTTTGATCAGTGGATTCATGATCCTGAGCGTCAGTATAACAGAGTAAAGTGAGGCTGAGCTCTGAGTCCTGTGTGTCTCTGGATCTCTGATCTCTGACGCTCCAGACTGAATCCTGAGCTTCTGTCCCATCAGTCTCACGCACCCAAACCTGCTCCACATCCTGACAAACACAATCAGTAATATATCTAGTGAGAGTATGATTAACAATAAGACATTGATTCACACAACAATCAGTCCATATTAGCAGCTACAGATGAAATGAAGATCTGTTCAAACCTCTCTGTTCAGTTTGTCTCCTCTTTCTCTCAGCTTTGCCTCCAGTGAAGCCACCTCTTTCTTCAGCTGACAGATTTCTGTGATGAAATCCTCAATATCCAGCATGGACAGATCAGTTCCTACTGATTTACAGCAGACCACATCCACCTGCGCTTTCATGCTCAACATCTGAACACAAACACTTCATGATTATTGAAAGACGCATTCATAAATGACTGATAAAACTAATTTACGTAAAATGTTTCTTCAGATTACCTTAATTTTATTATATTTTTAAATATATATATATATATGGTATTATTTTACTCAACTAAAAGCTAAAACTGTGTTTACTGGAGTCAAGTAAAATTATTTATCATAATTAACTTAATATTGTAAATGTGACAACTAATGTGCCAATCTCACCAACCTTTCTTTATATTATTCATATAATTTAGTAAAATCTGCCTTCATAGGGCAAGTTAATAAAGTTACTACTAATTATTAGTTAAAAGAATATTTATGATAACTTACTTATGGTTTTCTACTTAATGTCTGGGATAATGATAAAACAGCCAAATCTAAACATAAAAAGCATTCAATAAAACGTTTCAAAGTGCAAAACTTTTCATAACAAAGATTAAAAAACAAGTGCTCAAGAAATCATAAAAATTTTATAAACGAGACTTTTGCTTATACAATGATGCATAATATTAAATCGCATTTAAGACACGTTTAGCTGCTGGATTTGAAGTATTAAAACATGATATTGAACTCGCTTCTCTGTAAAACATAAATCATCGTCCGACACACAGTAGCGAGATACAATAAAACACACGGTCATGATATCTTAAAGTACATTATGCAGTAAATTCACATAACCGACCTGAAATACGTTAATCACACAGCAGCAGAAAGAAAACCCGCACTACTTCCGTCGTGAGCTCTGCGCGAGACGCAGCAACATGTGACGCACTTCCGCCCCCTGCTGGACTGGAGCTGGATATTACTTCAGTTTGATGAAAATGAGCGCATTGACAGACAAAGGATGGTTGTAGGTAGGGCTGGACTGCGACAAAAGTCAAACTTTTTTGAACAGTAAGACTTGTTTACGTTTTTTAAATAATTATCTTATGATCACTAATCCTGTATTCAGGGCTCTCAAGTCTCACGCATTGGGCGTGAGACTCACGCATTTCAACCCGTTCACACGCTCACACGCCACACCTTGTATTTCTCACGCAGAGACATTACGAGGACAACGCCCACCAAGTTGCGGCGCTATTTTTTTAAACAGTGAAACGGGTAACGTAGAGGAATCAAGTGAGTTCCCCGAAGGCCCTGACACGCACCTGCTAATCGAATAAAAAAAATATAGCTACCGATCAGCCAATCAGAAAATAGCATTGCTGTATCCGGGTAAGATTTTTACAGGCTCGTGTGCAACACAGATCCAGACGCTCGCTGAAGTAGGTAACGTTACGGTTACAGACTTGTCAAGACAATGACACAGATTTTCACTATATGTTTTTTTTTTTATCAATATATTAATTTAACATTTTTTAAAAACAGTCTAAGATATGTTTTGGTCTGATGGTTATTATGACCCCGACACGCACGCAATTTTGGCCATTATACGTGGTCGGCCGTAGCTTTTGTGCCTATTATTAGCCCACTATTATTTTTTATTGCCAAAGTTACACGTTGAAGAGGATGCGGGGCTACTCTGACAGTTTTATATAAGAGACTTCTATAATAGGCCTATCCATAATACTTGTATGGCAGTATCCATAATAGTTTAAAAAAAAAAAAAATTTTCTTTCCTTTTATTTTTACTGCACCTCATCCTGGTCCCCATTTTCAAAACGTTTTGCCTAGGCTATTTCATTATATTTTATCCAATGTATAATATTGATTATTGCATTCGTCTATTTCAAAGATGTCAGGGAAGAGGCAAAGGAGCAATCTTTCATGCTTTGTTCTAAAAGATCTGGGCCCGTATTCATAAAGAATCTTAATGCAAAAAGTAGTTCCTAGTGACAAAATTCTAAGAAAATTCTTAGAAATGTGGGCGTTTACTTTTAAAATTAAAGAAAAAAATCCTAATAAAGAAAAAATTAATTCAGAAAGCATCTTATCCCTTAAAAGAGGTCTTAAGGTAAAATTTGTTATGAGCACAGACGAGGACTTTTAAGAGGCTTAAGAGTTTCTTTAGCAGAGGAGAAAATGGCAGAAAGATGAAGAGGCAGAAGAAATGTGTTGCAGACAATGGATGACAATGAGTTAATAAGACGGTATAGATTATATAATAATTTAATATAATATAATTTAATATATAAATTAAAGTAATCACTACATTACGATATTTGGCAACTGGGAAAATGCAACAATGCAATAGTGATGATTTGGGTCTGTCACAACCTTCTGTAAGCAGAGTGATCACACAAACAATTACAGCACTTTCAGAACATCTTATTGTGTCACAGTTCATTTAGTTTCCACTGGAGATTCCCACCTTGCAGGCTCTAAAAACTGCATTTATGAATATAGCAGGCTTATAGGTGAACACAAGCAGGGGGAATGAACCGTTAATAGTTTGTCCTATACGCTCCCATGTCTGCTTCTTGTCCCTTGCTGTGTCTGAATTTTCCTTTAAGAATGGCCTTGTGTTCATCCACTAACTGGGCTAACAGTAAACACTGTTCCTCTGTCCAGATTGGCTTTCTCGCTCTTCTTGGCTTTGATTCCATGTTTGATACATTAAAACCAACACTCAAACCGCCACTTACATAGGACGGCAATCACTGTAATTGGAAAGAGTGGAACAATTTTTATCATTCTAAGCCAATCAAATACCTTATAGGAAATTAAAAGCATGGTAAATAAAAAAATAGAATTCATATACACACATATAATGTGTGTGTGTGTGTGTGTGTGTGTGAGAGAGAGAGAGAGAGAGAGAGAACGGTCAAATAGGAAAAATTACGCATGTAAATTTAAAGTGAGGATTAGAATAGACCCTATACTTAAAATCACTCTTTTTTTTCCTTCTTGGACAACCAGCCAATCAGAGTCTTCAAAAGATTGTGTCATACATAGCAACCGGTTCAACCCCGCCTCCTCACTAAGATAAACGTTTTTGTCTTTTCCTTAGTCAGAGTTGCTCTCAGATCGGTCCCGAATCGCTTTTAAGCTAAGACTCCTACGTAAAAGTTTTTAAGCTAAATTAAGAGTTTTCTGAGAGGATTCTTAGAATCTTTATGAATGCGGGCCCAGCTCCCTAAAAAGGTGGCTAGGTCAGAGGAGGAGGCTGTGGAGAATACAGTAGGGGAGGGAGTTAGGGTGCCAGTAGAGGATGGGTGCATGGAAGAGACTGTGGAGGACCATAGAGGAAACAGTGGAGAACCCACTGGAAACAGGGAAAAAGAGAGGGTTATGTAGAGCAGCCACCTGTAGGTGTTCCTTTAAGAAGGAGTGGTCAACCCGATCGCCATTCATCACAATGGGAACCACCAGCTCTTTTTACTGGTGCTTAGTCTGCAGACAAGATAACTCCTGTGTCCATCAAGGTGTGAGGGACATAAGCAGGGAGGATTTCTAAAATAGCTGCATTAGTGTTAGTGCTTGCTCATTCAAATACCTATGCTGAGAGGGTTTTCTCCATGGTGGGATTAAACAAGACCAAAACCAGGAACAGTTTAGCACTTGATGGAACTGTGAAAAATGGTTGGCCTGGAACCACAGTGATTCAAATGGGAGCCACCAACCCCTGGCCTCAAAACCAGCTACCAACACCTACTATAAACAGCACTGACCATTTTTTCTCTCTCTCTCTCTCACACACACACACAAATAAATGCTGAATTAAATAAATATTATTTTATTTGTAAGAATATGTGTCATTTATGAGATCAGACACCCGTCCCCATCAAACCCCTGCCGACATCGCGACCGCGGGCAAAATCTCACTCTGAACTCAGTTCAAAACTTGAGAGCCCTGTGTATTTATTTGATCCAAAATACATGAAAACATTTTCAAGTCTTCTACTTGAATTTTGAATTGAATTTTAAAATTGAATTTATTCCTGCAGTTTCAGAGCTGAATTTTTACCATGATTACTCCAGTCACACGATCCTTCAGAAATCCTTAAAATATGCTGATCTGCTAATCAAACAATCATGTCTTCTTATTATTATAATATTGAAAACAGCTGAGTATATATTTTTTCAGGATTCTTTGATGAATAGAAAGTTCAAAAGACCGGCATTTATCTGAAACAGTTTTGTAACATGTAACAATATATAATTTAAAGCATCCTTGCTAAATAAGTTTTAATATATATATATATACTTATTCCAAGCTTTTAAATAGCACATATAATGTATAATGCTACAAAAGTTTTTTTACTTCAGAAAATGCTGATCTTTGGACTGTTCAAAAATGTTTGACTGGTAGTGTAGGACTCTGCATGTAGCCTTACTACCCTATGCATCACACTCGTATCACATATTGTTTTGGATAAGAAGAAAACTCAGGTCTAACAATATTGTGTTTATTATTATTTTTATTATTATTTTAATTTAGCTTTATTCACACTGGCTCATGGAAACCTCTATGAACACAGACTTGGCCAAAAAATCGCAGGGGACTAATTTATGTTTTATTAAAAAGGGTTTACATATTCTACACTCATGGCGTGCACACACTAGGAAAGGTTTAGAAGTCCCTATAAAGCACTTCACCAATTCAATGACTCTCTTCTCCTCCTGCCTGCCTCTTTGACCTGCATCCCTCGCCGCAGAACAAGCCTGTTCTTGATAATGCTGCTGTGAAAACTTGGGAAAAAAACGATAAGGAAGATGGGGTGAAGCGATCTTTATTTAGCCAGAACAAAATACATAATTGCTCTGTCTATTGCGCATTGTGATTGGATGTTTACACTGTCAATATAGAAGACAAACCAATGGGGCACTGGCTGCTCACTGTCCAGCGGGATGGTCCTCGACAAAAAACAAAACAAGGCCCCAATATACTTCAAACCAAATCGAAGAACAAACTGATATGACGTCATTTCGACAAGTTTTCCAAAGCCATTAAAAGAATGAAAGGAAAGAGTAAATATATAAGGTAGTAAGTACCAAATACATGCATTTGGAATAAATGTTTCACTCAGCCTCTTCAAA
This sequence comes from Carassius auratus, assembly GCF_003368295.1. Lineage (NCBI taxonomy): Eukaryota > Metazoa > Chordata > Actinopteri > Cypriniformes > Cyprinidae > Carassius > Carassius auratus. The sequence continues at coordinate 46,594 of NW_020528951.1, read as the reverse complement.
CTACTTTTTTGCCCCGAAATTGGACTGTGGAAGAGCACAGCTGGAGCAGAAAAGCGAAACTTCTGTTCAGGGTTTCAAGTGCAGGTCAGTTTCATCTGTAAAGATGCTATTGTAGTTTTTGACTTTGTTTACTTAGTCAAGCAGCACATTGCTCACACTCACTCAAAATACTGTATAAACGATATCATTATCTATTGTAATGTTACAGTAGTAATTTAGCAGACAAATAATCATATTTTATCATAGGTTTAGCGGGAGCTAGTGCAGACAAAAACACAACCCTTAGGAAAATGAATGTAGCCTATGGCATGGCACTAACCATAGTTTAACCATGAAATTTGTAGTAAAAATAAATACAAGTGGTAATTAATTTGCCAAAAAACTAAAATGCACTTACAAAACATGGTAAAAGTCAAATAAAAATCTTCAGTATTAAAGTCATGAGAGGATGGATGGATAATGGAAGTGAAGGTGCAGTTCAGGAGACAACTCTTAATTATGTTGAATGTCCCCAACCTAAGGAGTTAAATCTTTATAATGTCAGGTCCATACACAAAATAGGGTTGTCCATGTTTCAGAATGTTTTGTGAGATTTCCCAGCCTAATTGTTTTTTTTTTTTTTTTTTGCCAGTCCGCACCTCATAGAAATTAATGGCGCAGACACGCAGTTTCATTTACCACATAGGCCTACTGAAGCTCGCAGTGTTTTCAGCCTCTGCTGCCTCAATTTATGAGTACATGAACACAAACATAATCTCTAAAACTGCTGTGCGTCTCTTCATGAGCATTTTACTTATTTTGAGAAAGTATCATCATATCATATACAAAGAGACAGCAGTTTAAAAAAAATAAAATTAAATAAGCTTTACAGGAATTTAGTACACAAAACAGGACACATGCTTATTAGATAACCGTATTTGAGTTTATATATATGCTTTTATTTTTTTCCCAAACCATTGTTAGATGCAGTGTTTGTTTGCAAAGATTTGGTTTCAAAAACAGTATCTATAAACTATTTCTTTTGATTTTAAATCTGCATTGAACTTGATCATGGTGTAAATGTTTGAAAATTATTAACAGTTGCAAATAAACATTCATTAGAAATTTAGAAATGTAATCTTGCTACTGGGGTTCCTCAAGGCTCAGTACTTAGACCACTTCTCTTCTCCATCTCCATGACATCATGTAGATGAGGGAAGTCGTGGCCTAATGGTTAGAGAGTCAGACTCCCAATTGAAAGGTTGTGAGTTCAAGTCCCGGGCCGGTAGGAATTGTGGGTGGGGGGAGTGAATGTACAGTGCTCTCTCCACCCTCAATAACCACGACTTAGGTGCCCTTGAGCGAGGCATCGAACCCCCAACTGCTCCCCGGGCGCCGCAGCATAAATGGCTGCCCACTGCTGCGGGTGTGTGCTCACAGTGTGTGTGTTCACTGCTCTGTGTGTGTGCACTTCGGATGGGTTAAATGCAGAGCACAAATTCTGAGTATGGGTCACCATACTTGGCTGAATGTCACGTCACTTTCATTAGGATCTGTCATTCAGAAGCAGGGCTTTTCTTATCACTGCTACGCTGATGACACCCAACTCTACTTCTCATTCCAACCATATGACCCGACGGTAGCTGCTCGCATTTCAGCCTGTCTGACATTTTATAGCTGGATGAATGACCATCACCTTCAGCTTAACCTTACGAAGACAGAACTGGTGTTTCCAGCTAACCTATTGCTTCATCACAACTTCTCTATACTGCTGGGTTCGTCAACCATTACTCCTTCGAGGACGGCCAGAAACCTAGGAGTTGTGATGGATCATCAATTAAGCTTCACAGACCACATTGCTACAACAAACAGGTCCTGCAGATTTGCCTTATACAACATTAGGAAGATTAGACCCTTCCTGTCAGAGCAAGCCACCCAACTTCTTGTCCAAGCTCTTGTTCTCTCTAGATTGGACTATTGTAATGCTCTCCTGGCGGGCCTTCCTGCATGTACTGTCAAACTTCTACAATTGATCCAGAATGCAGGGTTGTCTTCAATGAGCCAAAAAAAGCTCACGTTACTCCTCTCATGAGGTTACACTGACTACCAGTAGCCGTTCGCATCAAATTCAAGGTACTGATGCTAGCCTACAAGACGACCACTGGCATGACACCAACATACCTAAACTCACTGGTTAAATCTTATGTGCCCTCCAAAGTTTGCGCTCTGCAAGTGAACAACGCCTTGTGGTGTCATCCCAAAGAAGTTCAAAATCACTCTCACGGACCTTTTCCTGGACTGTGCCCAGCTGGTGGAATGACCTCCCAATCTCAATTCGTACAGTCTTTACTCATTTTCAAGAAACATCTAAAGTCTCATCTTTTTCGACAGCACTTAACCAACTAATACTAGCACTTTTCTTTTTCTTTTCTTTTCATTAAAAAAACTGGCTAGGCGTTCTATTCTAGACGAACTGAGACTTGTCATGGCACTTGTATTCTGTTGTTGTTGTTCTCTTGTTGACCTGACTGCTTCTAATGTTCTCATTTGTAAGTCGCTTTGGATAAAAGCGTCTGCTAAATGATTAAATGTAAATTTAATGCAAATGTAATCAAAAAGTACTCAAAAGTAATTAGTTACATTACTTTATTAAAGAAATTATTAACCTACTACATTTCCAAAGTAACCTTCCCAATGTATTACATGGCATGAATGATGAAACCAACTGCAAAAATAAAGCCTTTACTGGCAGACCAAGACATGAAAAGTCACTCTGATGATTCTGGAGCAGTTTGTTCTTTAGCGTGTTTGTTCTGGTGGGTCTGAAAACTACCCAAATAACCAAATCTCTCACCGCAGATGGAGCAGGAGTAAGGTTTCTCTCCTGTATGAACTCGCTGATGGACCTTGAGGACGTCTGATCGAGCAAACGTCTTTTCACACTGTGAGCATTTAAACTGTCTTTCTCCAGTATGAATCCTCTGATGCTTTATTAAGTTAGTGTTTTGCTTGAAACTCTTCCCACAGATGCTGCAGTGATATGGGTTTTCCCCAGTGTGGATTCGCTTATGTTCCCTGAAATGAGTTGGATCAGAAAAACTCTTCCCGCAGTGGGCGCACAGATACGGTTTCTCTCCGGTGTGAATCCTCTCGTGACAATTCAGATTAGCAATCTGACGGAATCGTTTGTCGCAGTGTTTGCACTGATACGGTTTCTCATCAGAATGGATTTTCTGGTGTGACTTTAGAGAGCTTGAGTTTGTAAATGTTTTCCCACATTCACTGCACTGATACGGTCTCTCATTGGTGTGCAAACGCACATGTCTCTTGTAAAGAGATCCATAACTGAATCTTTTCTCACAGTGAGGACACTTGTAAGGTCTTTCTCCTGTGTGGATTCGCTTATGAACATCAAGATTTCCTTTATTGCTGAAATACTTGTCACATTCACTGCAGTGGAAAGACTTTTCACCGTGAGTCTTTAAGTGAACTTTTAGACTAGAATGATGGAAAAAAACCTTCCCGCACTGTTCACAGTGAAACTCCTTCTTCCCACTGTGCTCTTTTGAATGAAGTCTCCTCTCTTCTGCGGTAGGAAAGCTGATGTTGCATATCTTACAGCTGAAGTCTTTCTGATCTGTGTGTGTTCTCTCGTGTCTCTTCAAATTACTCTCTGAACTCATTGTTTTTCCACAGGTGCTGCAGGAGAAACTCTTGGCCGTCAGCTGCTCTTTTGAAGTTGAGAGTGTTTCTTCATCTTCATCAGAAGATGAGCCACCATTGACATCTGAAAGGAACAAAAATTTAATAAAACAACTTTAAAATATACTTGAATAAAGATAGAAAACATCTAGGGATGCACCGAAATAAAAATTCTTGGCTGAAGCCCATTTTGCAATTTCAATAATTATACAGCGACCAGCAACAACCACTAGTGATGGGACGTTCGATTCTTTTCCATGAACCAGTTCTTTCAGACGGTTCGATTCAATAAATCGGTTGAAAAGACCGGTTCTTTTACGTTCGACACAATGATGTCAATGGCGATGACGTAATGGCGTCAAGTATATCAAACATTCAAATATATAAAGTCAGTAATCATAACTTCAGTCAGTTAAAAACCTCATAATCATGAAAAGTTTACAATTAAGTTTTGCAACAACGAACCCAAATAAAGTAACAGCAATAATGTGCATACAAGGATTTATGTCTTGAAGATAAAAGTAAATAAATTAGGTGTCAACGGCACAGAAACCATGATCCACTTACTATACATAATCCATTGCGATGTATTTGTTATTAAATAAACTAACGTTTTGCAAGACTGCCCTTCATTCAAGCGCTCGGTTTACCCGCGCTCATAACATTAGCAGAGAATCAGTTCAGAATCAATCACCAAAAGAATCAGTTTGGTTCTGATGCACTGTGTGTCAGTCTGCTTCACACTGAATCACGCATGCGCAGTATCATCAGCTCCTCTGCTCTCGAACACTAGCGCTGTCTTGCTCTCTCTCCCTCACGCATAGTAATCAATTGACATGGTGTTGATGTTTAAATCATTTAAAATGAGAATGTAAATCTGCTCACCCCATTTTTTTTTCTAAGAATTTTTTTTTATTAAATTTCATATCGCAATATATATCGCAGAAAAATAAAATATTGCAATGTCATTTTTTCCCAATATCGTGCAGCCCTATGTGTTACTATCAAACTTTCCTAAAGATGGTACTCTGGTACTGCTTGGTGACTTCACCATCCATCTAGATAAACCCCAAGCTGCTGACTTCAACACTCTGCTCGCCTCATTCGATCTAAAGCGAGTGGGGCTGTGAATCTTTGGCAAGGCAGCGATTCGATTACGATTCATAGGTTTTCAATTCGATTTAAAGGAACACTCCACCGTTTTTTGAAATAGGGCTTATTCACATTATTTCCTACATTTAGATAGGTGGGCAAATGCATTTTTGTGTCAGTGCATGCATTGTTTTAGTTTGACTGGGTCAGCGTTAGCTTAGCTTAGCACAATGAATGGAATCCTTTGTTGCCAGCTAGCATGGCCTGAGTAAAAGTGATAAAAAAAACCAAAAAAAAAACACCTAATTACTTCTTGTGAACTGCGTATTCACAACGAGTACAAATAGCGATCCAGATTAACACTAGGCGATTTCCTAGGCAGATATTGGCTTGGGACTATATTATGGGGAAGCACAGGCGAAGCACTGCTGCTTAGGCGAAGCACTGCTACTTCGGCGCAGAGATATCACGCAACACATGAAATCCCACGACTTCCGTCAACATACCGGCGTGAATAGTAGCTGCCTGGCTATTTTCCTTACAGTACACGAATGGCGATGAACATGGCTGATTTTGAGAGAGACGAAGAGGGTGACTTCTCAGACAGTCAAGAACCAGAACCATACCTATTTGAACCAGAGTTTACAGAAGACGAGCTGCGTGCTTTGGAAATAGAACGACAGTAGGAGACTGCGGTCAAGCCAGCCGCACTTCAGAAAAACACCGTCAAGCCAGCCGCGAGTGAAATTTATATGCGCGTGTATTAGTTGCGATCGCTCAACAGCCTGAGGACGTGAGGATGAGAGCCAACATGAACTGGTGGTGTGAATGTGGGGGAATATGCCAATCTATGCCGACGGAAATAGTGTCTTTGCTGTAGAGAGTGGGACATGTTTTTGCCATTGATGACCAGGCTCAACATGTCAGATCAAGATGAGCGTGCCCGAAGTTGTGTCACATCTACAGAGGATTTCACGGCGCTGATCCATTCTGCAGTACTCGATTTTTTTTTTCCGGTGTGACAAAGTGAACTGGAAAAAACGCCCCACGCCGAATGGACCAAATTGACAGCTGTCCACAGAGTACGTGATTATTTTAATCATGACGCATGTATAGATCGACCCATATTATACCTGTATTCACATAGAGTTGATGTTTTCATGTGTTGCGTGATATCTCTGGGCCGAAGTAGCAGTGCTTTCTTCTGTGCTTCCCCATAATATAGTCCCAAGTCAATATCTGCCAAGGAAATCGCCTAGTGTTAATCTGGATCGCTATTTGTACTCGTTGTGAATACGCAGGCCACAAGAAGTAATTAGGTGGGTTTTTTTTATTTTTTTGATCACTTTTACTCCGGCCATGCTAGCTGGCAACAAAGGATTCCATTCATTGTGCTAAGCTAAGCTAACGCCGACCCAGTCAAACTAAAACAATGCATGCACTGACACAAAAATGCATTTGCCCACCTATCTAAATGTAGGAAATAATGTGAATAAGCCCTATTTCAAAAAACGGTGGAGTGTTCCTTTAAGAACGATTTTTTCAAATTTAGCCAAGTTTTTAAGCCAAGCCAAGTTTTTAAAAAAGAGTTTAAAGAGTATTATGTATAAGCTAACATTTTGTCACACCAGGGGCGTAGCCATAATTTCAGAAGTGACAGAAATGTCAAATACAATAATTTTATGTATGTAGACTATATAATAATAATAATAATAATAATAATAATAATAATAATAATAATAATAATAATAGTAAGTATTATTATTATTATTTTATTTTTATTTTTTTTACAAGGAATTTAAGCACTTTAAGCTCTTTTTTAAAAACTTGGCTTACATACATTTTAACGTTTTGTTTTTTTTTACCTATGGTTCTCTAACCATAAATGCTACTGTAATTTGCCCCCTGACTAAGCATTTAAAGAATTTAGTAGAAGCATTTAAATAATCCCGTGAATGCACTTAAAGAATGCAGAATCGAATCAAATTTAATTGTGAATCGAATCGAATCGAATCGTTCTAAATTTGCAAAAATCATTCTTAAATCGAATCGAAAACCTATGAATCGTAATCGAATCGCTGCCTTGCCAAAGATTCACAGCCCTCTGGGCTGCAGAAAGTTAATAGTGCAAATCAAAAAACTCTACTGACCTAAAAGTGTATCAGTCACTCGTCTCTTTCTTTGCAAATGTCTCCAACTGCTTAAATGACTAAATGACCCTAACTACCACAACAAAATTAACAACTGTTCTGACGCTCTCACATTTCACAAAACTTTCTCTTCTCTTCCCTTCTCTGTCCTTTTCTCCCTCCTCCTCCATCAACTCTTACAGCTGATGCAATTTTTTTTTCAAAAATAAAACAAGAACCAACAGTGACCAATTCCCCAGATCACAAACTGAAGATAACTTCATAACGACAAATACACACTCTCTCTCCTCCTCCTCTCCACTCTCTGAGATGGAAATTTCCAAACTTATCCTTTAGGATCATCCTACTACACAGCAAAATTCCCAGTGTTAATTTAACAGTCTGAGTGTAATAAAGAAATAATAACTCAAAGAAAAGACTCTAAATGAGTTCAGTGATTCAGGACAAATAATGAATACATTAAAACATAATAATCAAAAACCAATGACTTTTGCTCTTGGCTTGAGTGTATGTTATAACTTTGTTATACCAGCCAAACTAATTTTATAATTAAAAATCAAGGGTCAAGATCCCAACTAAAGCAAAAACTGACCACTATAATGGTGACACACAAATTGTGATTTTCTCGTTTGGTGATTATGTTTGCTATTATCAGGTGTCTTCAATAATGGTCAATCATAACTCAATTAATCACCTAATTATCCCATTAACTTCAACACTGCTTCAGAGTTTATAGAAGTCCACACTCAGAGTGTTAAATGAACACTGGGGATTTTGCTGTGTACTTGTCCACTTGATTCTATCCCCACTCACCTCCTTCATGCCATTTCTCATTCAGTCATACCTTTGCTAACACACATTAGCAACACCACTCTTCACACTGGTACATTTCCCACAGCATTTAAGCAGGCTTGGATAAGCCCACTGCTTAAAAAAAACCCTCTTTAAATCCGGCACTTTTAGAAAACTACAGACCCATATCCCATCTTCCGTTCATTGCAAAGACACTTGAGCAAATCTGTGCATCTTTCACAGAACAACTTCCTGGACAGCAACCAGTCTGGCTTCAAAAATGGCCAATCAACTGAGAATGTCCCGCTCCCGGTTACTGAAGCCCTGCGACTGGCAAGAGCAGCCTCCAAATCCTTAGTACTAACCATGCTGGATCTGTCTACTGCTATTGACACCGTTAATCACCAGATTCTTCTGTCCCACTCATTAATAAGGATGGGCATCTCAGGAATCACAGATAGATTTTTCAGGGTGTCTTGGAGGGGTAAGGTTTCTAAGTCACAACTTCTTGCTACTGGGGTTCCTCAAGGCTCAGTGCTTGCACCACTTTTCTTCTCCATCTACATGTCATCATTAGGATCTGTCATCCAGAAGCATGGCTTTTCTTATTACTGCTATTCTGACACTCATCCTTACTTCTCATTCCAACCAGATGATATGACGGTAGATATTCGCATTGCAGTCTGTCAGACAGACATTTCTAGCTAAGACAGTACTGCTTGAGATTCCAGCAAACCCATCGTTTCATCACAACTGCTCTATACAACTGGGTTCGTCAACCATGACTCTTTCAAGGGCAGCCAGTAACCTAGGAGCTGTGATCAATGATCAGTTTCACAGACCATATTCACGGAACAGAGCTTCACAGACCATATTACGGCCTGGTCCTGCAGATTTGCCTTCTACAACATTAAGAAGATTGTGGCAGCTTTCCATTACCAGTACCAGGTCAACTCGACTCGACTCACCTCACCTTTCACATTTTTCCATTGCAGATAGTACCTCCACAATAGTACCTGGCCGCCATAGCGACGCCGCAGTGACGTAATCAACTACCAACAGACACAGGACAATGCATCAATCAAGTGTATCAAGTGTTTGAATGAAACACCTCCTGCCGTGAGATGTGTAAGAATGGAAATAAGAGTTTATGTCTGCTGTGAGATGTGTAAGAACTGAACATAAGCTCATTAAAGGAGAAACAAACCTGGAGGAATGAAATCTTCATCATCACCATCCCCATTATTCTCCTCCTCCTCCTCTTCCTCATCAGTGTGTTGTTGTTGTTTCTCTGCGGTGGTTTCTTCTCCTCTGCTCTCGATCAGGTTCCTGCAGTCCACCAGTTTGACGGAGCACATCTTCAGCGGCGTCTGCAGCATCTGCTGTTCTCCAGCGTTACAGTCAGAGGTTTGATCAGTGGATTCATGATCCTGAGCGTCAGTATAACAGAGTAAAGTGAGGCTGAGCTCTGAGTCCTGTGTGTCTCTGGATCTCTGATCTCTGACGCTCCAGACTGAATCCTGAGCTTCTGTCCCATCAGTTTCACGCACCCAAACCTGCTCCACATCCTGACAAACACAATCAGTAATATATCTAGTGAGAGTATGATTAACAATAAGACATTGATTCACAAAACAATCAGTCCATATTAGCAGCTAAAGATGAAATGAAGATCTGTTCAAACCTCTCTGTTCAGTTTGTCTCCTCTTTCTCTCAGCTTTGCCTCCAGTGAAGCCACCTCTTTCTTCAGCTGACAGATTTCTGTGATGAAATCCTCAATATCCAGCATGGACAGATCAGTTCCTACTGATTTACAGCAGACCACATCCACCTGCGCTTTCATGCTCAACATCTGAACACAAACACTTCATGATTATTGAAAGACGCATTCATAAATGACTGATAAAACTAATTTACATATGATTAGGTTCTTCAGATTACTTTAATTTTTTATATTTACTATATTGAAAAAAAAATTATCTTAGTCTTTCATATATTATATCATTTTTACACTACTAAATGCTGACATTATGTTTATTGGAGTGAACAGTCAAATAATTTAAAATAATTAACTTAATATTGTAAATGTGACCGTTGCCAAACTCACTAACCTTTCTTTATATTAATATAATTTAGTCAAATTCACTGCCTTCATATTGCCAGTCAATAATGTTACTGACGTTACTAATTATTAGTTCAAAGAATATTTACAATAACTTGTTTGTGGTTTTCTACTGAATGTCTGGGATAATGGCAAAACAGCTAAATCTAAACATAAAAACCATTAAATAAAACGTTTAAAATACAAACATTTTCATAGCAAAGATTAAAAAAAAAAGATCTTAGAAGCAAAAAAGTGCTCAAGAAATCATAAAAATGTTAAAAACGAGCCTTTTGCTTATACAATGATGCATAATATTAAATCACATTTAAGACACGTTAGCTGCTGGATTTGAAGTATTAAAACATGATATTGAACTCGCTTCTCTGTAAAACATAAATCATCGTCCGACACACAGTAGCGAGATACGATAAAACACACGGTCATGATATTTGAAAGTACATTATGCAGTAAATTCACATAACCGACCTGAAATACGTTAATCACACAGCAGCAGAAAGAAAACCCGCACTACTTCCGTCGTGAGCTCTGAGCGAGAGGCAGCAACATATGACGCACTTCCGCCCCCTGCTGGACTGGAGCTGGATATGACTTCAGTTTAATGATGAAAATGAGCGCATTGACAGACAACGGATGGTTGTAGGAAAATGAGTGCTAGTTAACCCATTTTATATTACATATGATAAATACTTTTACGATTTTATTGTAGGTAGGGCTGGACTGGGATAAAAGTAAAGTTTTTGAGTAAGATTTTTAATGTTTTTTTGTTTGTTTTATTATTCTCTTCTGCTCACCAAGCCTGCATTTATTTGATCCAAAATACAGCAAAGCAGTAATATTATTAAATTTGTTTACCATTTAAATAGCCCTTCTAATTGAATATATTTTATAATCTAATTTATTCCTGCGACTTAAGAGCTGAATTTTTTGCATGATTACTCCAGTCGCATGATCATCCAGAAATCATTCAAATATGCTGATTTGCTGCTCAAAAAACATTTATTACTATTATTATTATGTTGAAAACATATATAAATTTTTTTCAGGTATCTTTGATGAACAGAAAGTTCAGAAGAACAGCATTTATCTGAAAAAAAAAAAAAAAAATGTAACTTTATAAACGTATTTATAAACAATTTTGATACATTTAAAGCATCCTTGCTAAATAAAAGTATTTATTTATTTTAATTCCAAAAAATCGCAGGTGACTAATGTGTTTTTTTAAAAAATGGTTTACATATTCTACACTCATGGCGTGCACACACTAGGAAAGGTTTAGATGCCTGCATCCGCTGCAAGTCCCTATAAATCACTTCGCCAATTCAACGACTCTCTTCTCCTCCTGCCTGCCTCTTTGGCCTGCATCTCTCGCCGCAGAACAAGCCTTTTCTTGATAATGCTGCTGTGAAAACTTGGGAAAAATGATAAGGAAGATGGGGTGAAGCGATCTTTATTTAGCCAGAACAAAATACATAATTGCTCTGTCTATAGCGCATTGTGATTGGATGTTTACACTGTCAATATAGAAGACAAACCAATGGGGCACTGACTGCTCACTGTCCCAGCGGGATGGTCCTCGACAAAAAAAAAAAAAAACAAGGCCCCAATATACTTCAAACTAAATCGAAGAATGCACTGATATGATGTCATTTCGAACAAAATTAGGCCAGAACAAAGTTCATTTTGATTTTGTTTGGCTACTAAACACCTTTGAGATTCCATTGGTCCGTGCCAGCAATCGATGGGTGTGTTCTGAAACTCCACCTTCTTTGACGTGCAATTATTTTTTCTTTGTTCGTTTCTTTATTAACAGAGGTCAGGAAAGAGAAAACAATATCTCCTAGTCACTAGCAACATGAATACACTGGGGTGTCGAATAGCTGAGCTTGCACAGATGTATCCACACCCGTACGATTGAGAGATGTTAAAGGTGCACTGTGTAATTTTTAGCAGCATCTAGCAGTGAGGTTGTGAATTGCAACTAACGGCTCAGTGCCCCGCTCACCCTCCCTTTAGCGAAGCCACGGTGGTGGACGCATGTAAAGATGTCGTCGGTAATGACAGCAGAGAGTAATGAGATTTCTTTACAAAGGTGAATCAAGGAATTATATTTACTTAATTATTCAATAAATCAATGTTATTGCAAATGTTCACATACCTGTTCGACATTGTGTCAGGGTTTTATTCGCAAGAACAACAAAGTTATCAAACGTGCTCTTTAGAGCAGTTGGACGATTTAGGGCTGCGGTAGAAACATGTTGGCGACTTCCATGTCAGAGGACATGTGGTGTATGTAGATAGAAATAACTCAATCTAATGTAATAAAAACATAACGGTTCATAAAGAAAGGTCTTTATACAACACTGAAAACATAGTTATGTCGATTATATTGCATTTATGTAAATAGATTGTTGTAAATATTACACATTGCACCTTTAAAGATTAAGAGAAAGCATTTAATTTCAATAAAGTCATGACACCACATAAATATAAAAAGGTGTAATAATGTATCCAGTTTAATAAAATAAATGAACACTAATAAAATAAAGTAACAGACCGACCATATATTTTTTTTTCCACACCATCAAGTTTCAAGTTTGTATTTATTTATAAAGCACATTTTAAAACAGCAAGCAGGGCTGACCAAAGTACTAATCAATGAACAATTATAAAAATAAAACACTTTCATCACATCACAATGAATTAAAAGCTAAAGAAAAAAAGTAGATTATAAGAGAAGATTTAAAAACAGTTAGAGATTGAGCCGTTCAATTCACAGTCTAGGCCCGGCAATCACAAAGGCTCTGTCTCCTCTTTTCTTTAGCCGTGATCTGGGTACAGCCAAAAGTCTCTGATCACCAGACCTCAGGTTTCGTGTGGGATTGTGTGGACAGAGAAGCTCGGGCAAATAGCTCTGTGCCAGATTGCTTACGGATTTAAAAACAGAGAATAATTTTAAACTCGATTCTAAAATGCACAGGTAGCCAACCTGCTTACTTTTCCTTTTGAGGAACTTTGCAGAAGCATTCTGTACTGATTGGAGACGAGCAATAGAGTGTTTGGTGATGCCATAGTATAGAGAGAGTTGTAATAATCCAACTGTGATGTAATGAGTGCATGGACAGCAATCTCAAAGGTTTTTCAAATTTGGGGTTGTGGTCCCAGAGAACAGCCAAGGTCTTAGTGCAAGATGAAGTTGGAGAAAGGTAATCCGGATCAATGTTACTGCAATTAAAGTTGCCGTGGGGGCCAAAGACTATAACCTCGGTTTTGGATTAATTTGCGTCATTGCGTTTCAGAGGCAAATAAATGTGTATCATCTGCATAGTGATGGAATGATACACCATGCCTTAAGAAAGAGCCGAGAGGAAGCAAACACAGAAGGAAAAGAATGGGTGCAAGAATAGACCCTTGCGGCACTCCACAAAAGAGTTGGGTTGGAGAGGAAAAAAAAATTACCAAGTTTGACAGAAAAACTTCTATTTGTTAGATAGGATCTAAACCAACTTAGGACAGTTCCCTGGATGCCCACATAAAATTATATTTGGGATAAGAGAGTTTTATGATCAACTGTATCAAAAGCCAAGGTTAAGTCTAACAGTATTAGGATCACAGAATCACCAGCATCAGTCGCTAACAGTATATCATTAGAAACCCTTAATAAAGCAGACTCAGTGCTGTGCAGAGACTTAAAACCAGACTGGAAAGTTTCGAAAATTTGATTTAAGAAAAGACTGGAGTTGATAGAGAACCGTTTTCTCCAATATTTTTGTAATAAAAGGACGTGTCAAGGAAATGATTAAAATCTCTATAATCAAGTGAAGGATTCTTAAGGAGAGGTGTAACAGTAGCTTATTTAAGTATGTCGGGGATAGTCCCAGTGCTCAAGCATTTATTCAGAAAAGACACCAAACATGTTCCAACCAATTCAAAGATTCACATCATGCTAAAGTTTTCAGACTTTGAGACATTCACACTTCTCATAAAGTACTTATTACGGTTCTTCTGTATATCAGACTTGATACTTGACTCTTAACTGCTGCTAATCATTATTATTATTTGTATTATTTTGCCAGCAGTGGAATGTTCGGAAACAGTACACCATCACTCTTATTGTGAACTTATTTTTGCCCCAAAACAAATAATGAAAATGAACTTTGTACAGTATTCCGGTGATTTTAAAAACATTGGCCCACCGGGAAATTTCCTGGTATGCCCAATTACCAATCCAGTCCTGAGTGTAGGAAATTGGGTAGTACAAAAATCACAGACATAATGATTATGTTAACCCATTTTATATTACATTATATTACATTAAATATGTACTTATAAGTAAAATAGACAATTTTATTGACACAGAAATGCACAGCTATATGCATCTAAGATGATTTATGTGAGTTTTTAAAGGGGGGGGGGGGTGAAATGCTATTTCATGCATACTGAGTTTTTTACACTGTTAAAGAGTTGGATTCCCATGCTAAACATGGACAAAGTTTCAAAAATTAATTTGTACGTTTGAAGGAGTATTTTTACTCTTTACGGTTTGTCACAAGTTTCGGAACGTTTTTTTTCGAGTATGGGTCTGTGTGACGTTAAATGGAGCGGAATCTCCTTATATGGGTCCCAAGGGCACTTCTGCCGGAAGAGCGCGCTCCCGTGGAGCAGAGACGAGACATTCACTGATCAGAGCGAGAGACTGAAATGTCACAAAAGAAGTGTGTTTTTGGTTGCCAGGGCAAGACAACCCTGCACAGATTACCAAAAAAATAAATAAAAATACATCAAGGGACCAGTGGATGGAGTTTATTTTTAAAGAGCATCGACGGAGTTGTGCAAGTGTTTTTGTTTGTTCCCTGCATTTCGAAGATGCTTGTTTTACAAACAAGGCCCAGTTTAACGCCGGATTTGCATATAGTTTATTTCTTAAAGGTGCCATATGCAAAAATTGAGGTAAAAATATCCAAAATATGACCTACACGCATCAAAAGAATGAGAAGAAATAAGGGCGATGATGTCATTAAAAAAATGTCAAGTTATAGTGCTGCAGAGATATCAACCTTAATTAGCATTAGCATTACTAGCCGCGGCCTGACAGGTGTCGTAATACCAGTTTCGGCCATGGGAGGCGGTATGCAGGCAACATAACCACCAGCCAACCTGCAATACACAAATAACTCGCACGGCTTGTGGCCGTGTACTTGAACCTGATGTCAATCATGTGGAAAGTACAGCCCACTACTTCATTAAAGTTCAGGGAAGAGAGCGTCACCCGCTACAGGGAAACAACCGCACTCGGAAACACAAATCAAATCCAATAAGAAAAGGAGCCGAACCAGAGTAAACATCGGCACTGCTTTCAATCACTGGAGACAACTGATGGACCTGAAATAAATGAGGTTCCACTCCGAACTTGCAACATTTCTTTTGGATTGGTAAGTATGATGCTGTTAATATTTCGCTAGAAGTTTGTTTTATATGTTTGTGTATTTGTTTTCGGGAAGTTATAACAGAAATGTATAGAAGGCTGTTCGATAAACGTGCTAATGTTAACGATGGCTAACCGTAGCTGCGTTTGATAATTAGCTAGCTATAACTTACCCATTGTTTTATTTCATAATTAACCTGCTCTGTCTAGTCTGTTGGTCTCCGTGTCTTCTTTGCTTCGTGGTTTTTCTGTGCGTGAGAAAATTGATGTGTGGCGTGAAAGCGTGTGAAAAAAGTCAATTGCGTGTGTCTCACGGTGAATGCTTGAGAGTTGGCAGCTCTGGTTACGTTGGTTGGCGCTAGCTTTGATCAGTTGTCTGATATTTACCAATGATGTTGACAGACTGCTGTCTGTCAAATTAATTTAATTCAAATAATGTGTATATATAACTCAAAATGTAATATGAACAAAACCAATAGGAACATATTGACTGGTAAAGGTGAAGGGGAGTAGCTTGAAGATGTCATGTTTCAAAATCACTTGACATCACCCAACGTTCCTCTGGAGGCAAAACGTCCTCTTTTAGGCTTCGGCTATGGCTATAGTGTTGTTGTGAAGGTAGGAGCGGAGGACAGAGACTATGCCGTTTCTTGTTTGTTACTCTAGAGTAAACCAATTCACTTTATTGAGGCATACTGCCCCCATCTGGTATGGAATGTGGAGTATGACTTGATTTTTTTTGCCAGACATGACAGATGGCACCTTTAAAGATAATGCAGTCCCAACGAAAAAGGGTCACGATCGTGTGTTGGAACCGCAGGCGGTGAGTAAAACTGCTTCAAATATCTCTGTGTTGTTAACTTAGCTATCGGCGTGTAAGCACATCAAGTAAACTTCTTGTACACCCTTAAAGATAAAAAAAAAGGACGACATAAAGTGTAACGGAGGCCAGCGAGTAGTGCTGTGCAGGTAAACCTCCCCGATCTCAAGAGACGCACTAGCAACAGACACTAGTGGCTATAGCCATTTAGCCTCCTTGTTAGAGGAGACCCGGGTTCAAGCCCCACTCGGAGCGAGTACGAGGAGCGTCAGAAAGGACCCGGGAGAGTGGGGTTACATAAGCAAATATATACAGTTTCAATACATACCACATAGAGACGCTGTTGTAGTCGTTGCTGCTGCTGCTCTCGTTCAGTTTCAGCCTCGGGATCTGATTCTGGATCATAATTAAACGGCTGAATCTGACTGTAAGCCATGGTTTGTTTTGGATGATGTTTTTTTTTCCCTCAGGGTAATGTCACAGCTTCCAAACGCTCTCAACGCAAAAGCCTACTCGCACTCGTGATTCTTTAGCTCCGCCCACACGTCACGCCTTTTTTTTTCAAAAAAAAAATCGTCACAGACTATTTTTCTCTTATAAATATGATAAAACTAAAGACTTTTTTGGAGATATGAAGGATGCAGTACTACTCTATAGGTACTCAAGATTAACAGGATATTGAGTGAAAATGAGCATTTCACTCCCCCCCCCCCTTTAAGTTACTGAATTGTTTTAAAAACAGTCAATGTTGAGTATCTTCAGACTTTATTTGATAGTTAATTGGAAGTAAATTAGAACATTTTTTCAAGCTCAATTCTTGGAGAGCCACAGGTCTGCAGAGTTTAGCTCCAACTCACAACTGCTTGGGAGTTTCTAGTGATCCTGAAGAGCTTGATTAGCTGGATCAGGTGTGTTTGAATTGGGTTGGAGCTAAACTGGAGCTAAACTAAGCTGTGCCCTCCAGGAAATGAGTTTGAGACCAAAGTTATATATATAAAAACAAAACAGGCACTCTTTGGTGTGGAATAGCTCCAGATCTATATCATACGGTTCATGTTTTACATTCAAATCATCATGTGTATGGTGTTACTGTCATATATCTCATGGCATGAATTATGAAAGCAACTGCCGAAATAAATCCTTTACTGACAGACCAAGACATGAAAGTCACTCTGATGATTCTGGAGCAGTTTGTTCTTTAGGGTGTTTGTTTTGGTGGGTCTGAAAACTACCTAAATAAGCGAATCTCTCGCCGCAGATGGAGCAGGAGTAAGGTTTCTCTCCTGTATGAACTCGCTGATGGACCTTAAGGACGTCTGATCGAGCAAACATCTTTTCACACTGTGAGCATTTAAACGGTCTTTCTCCAGTATGAATCCTCTGATGCATTATTAAGTTAGTGTTTTGTGTGAAACTCTTCCCACAGATGCTGCAGTGATATGGGTTTTCCCCAGTGTGGATTCGCTTATGTTCCCTGAAATGAGTTGGATCAGAAAAACTCTTCCCGCAGTGGGCGCACAGATACGGTTTCTCTCCGGTGTGAATTCTCTCGTGACAATTCAGATTTGTTCTTTGACGGAATCGTTTGTCGCAGTGTTTGCACTGAAAGGGTTTCTCATCTGAATGGATTCTCTGGTGTGACTTTAGAGTGAATGAGTTTGTGAAGGCTTTCCCACATTCTCTGCACTGATACGGTCTCTCATTGGTGTGCAAACGCACATGTTTCTTCAGATGAGATCCGTGATTGAAGCTTTTCTCGCAGTGAGGACACTTGTATGGTCTTTCTCCCGTGTGGATTCGCTTATGAGCATCAAGATTTCCTTTGGTGCTGAAATACTTGCCACATTCACTGCAGTGGAAAGACTTTTCACCGTGAGTCTTTAAGTGAACTTTTAGACTAGAATGATTGAAAAAAACCTTCCCGCATTGTTCACAGTGAAACTCCTTCTTCCCGCTGTGCTCTTTTGAATGAAGTCTCCTCTCTTCTGCTGTAGGAAAGCTGATGTTGCATATCTTACAGCTGAAGTCTTTCTGTTCTGTGTGTGTTCTCTCGTGTCTTGCTAAATGACCCTCTGAACTCAGTGTTTTTCCACAGGTGCTGCAGGAGAAACTCTTGGTCTGCAGCTGTGTTTCTTCATCTCCATCAGAAGATGAGCCACCATTGACATCTGAAAGGAACAAAACTTTAATAAAACAACTTTAAAATATACTTGGATAAAGATATTTGATCACGTCACGCTGTTGGCCTTTTTGATTATTCAAACACAGACAGAGCTATATGTTTTGCTATTTTTGGCCATATAATTTTGGTTGCCAAATACTTTTGGTTTCCCACACCTGTGTGATGGAAGTGATGGAAGTACTGATCTCCTAATCTCAAATAATAATGGAAATCTTACCTTCTATCACATGCAATTACTATTGCTCACCCTGTTAACATCCACTTTGTAGTCATTTATCGTGCCTTAGATCAACTGACCAGCTTCTTTGAGGAATTGGATGTGTTACTATCAAACTTTCCAGAGGATGGTACTCCTCTGGTACTGCTCGGATACTTCACCATCCATCTAGATAAACCCCAAGCTGCTGACTTCAATACTCTGCTCGCCTCATTCGATCTAAAGCGAGCGTCTAATACTCACAAGTCGGGTAACCAACATTTTAGTTGCTCCACTGCACACCTCAGACCACTTCATCACTTCCAACCTCACACTGACTCCTGACACAGCACACACTCCTCCGCAGGTCACCTTTCGATGTAAACTGTGCTAACTCTCTCCTTCTCGCCTATCCTCTATGGTTTCATCCTCACTTCCTTCACTCTCTCAGTTTTCAGCACTGGACGCAATCAGTGCTATTGACAATCTCCATTCTAACATCTTGCTTCGACAAATTTTACCCACTTTCATCCAGACCAGCATGCACTTCCCCCTCTGCCCCTTGGAACATCGCTCTATTTCCTCTTTGCAGCCCTGAGTTCAGTGCAAATAAAACAACTCTACCAACCTTAATGTGTATCAGTCACTCATCTGTTCCTTCTCTGCAAAGTCTCCGTTGCTAAAATGACATACTACCAAAACAAACTTATCAACTGTTCTGACCCCAGTCACCTCCTTCAGGCCATTTCTTCTTCAGTCCTACCTTCGCTAACAAACATTTTCAACACCTCTATTCACTCTGGTACATTTCCTACAGCATTTAAGCAGGCTCGTGTAAGCACACTGCTTAAAAAAAGCTTCTCTAAATCCAGCACTTTTAGAAAAAAATAAACATAAAAATACAGACCTGTATCCCTTCTTACATTTCATTGCAAAGACACTTGAGTGAGCTGTGTTCAACCAGCTCTCTAAGTTCCTTTTACAGAACAACCTGCTGGACAGCAACCAGTCCGGCTTCAAAAGTGGCCACTCAACTGAGACTGCTCTGCTCTTGGTTACTGGTGCCCTGCAACTGGCAAGAGCAGCTTCCAAATCCTCAGTACTCGTCTTACTGGACCTGTCTGCTGCTTTTCAAACCGTTAATCACCAGATTCTACTGTCCACCCTCAGAACAGTGGGCATCTCTGGAACTGCACTCCTGTGGTTCAAGTCCTACCTCTCAGATCCTTCAGGGTGTCTTAAAGTGGTGAGGTTTCTAAGTCACAAAATCTTGCTACTGGGGTTCCTCAAGGCTCAGTGCTTGCACCACTCCTCTTCTCTGTCTACATGTCATCATTAGGATCTGTCATTCAGAAGCATGGCTTTTGTTACCACTGCTATGCTGATGACACTCAACTCTTCTCCTTATTCCGACCAGATGATTCGGCGGTAGCTGCTCGCATTGCAGTCTGTCAGACAGACATTTCTAGCTAAGACAGAACTGTTTTAGGTTCCAGCAAATCCATTGTTTCATCACAACTGCTATATACAACTGGGTTCGTCAACCTTAACTCTTTTAAGTACAGCCAAAAACCTGGGAGTTATGATGGATCATCAGTTGAGCTTCACAGACCATATTGCTATAACGGCCTGGTCCTGCAGATTTGCCTTATACAACGTTAGCAAGATTAGACCCTTTATGTCAGAGCAAACCACAAAACTTCTTGTCCAAGCTCTTGTTCTCTTTAGCCTGGACTATTGCAATGCTCTCTTGATGGCCCTTCCAGCACGTACTATCTATATACAACTATTTACAACAGCAGTGAGAGTGGTCCACAATTAGCCAAAAAAAGCTTACCTTACTTCTCTCCTTTTCAGTTTACACTGGCTACCATTAGCCGCTTGCATCAAATAGGGCTGGGCGATATATCTAACGATATGATCATTCGCATTTAATCAGTAAATCTGGTTCCCTGATTACTGCTAAATCACCATCACCTGCTTCTAAATGGAGTGACATTTTATAGACAGAGCTGTAGATCACTGAAAAGCTACACAATATTGCGTTCATTATCCCAGATGAATCGCCTTCGATAATGAACGTGACATTGCGTAGCTTGTCAGCCCTAGCATCAAATTCAAGGTACTGATGCATGCCTACAAGGCAACCACTGGCACTGAACCAATATATCTAAAGTTAATATCGCTAGTTCAAACTTAGTTTGAAAACTAATAAACTTAAACTTATTAAAATTTTGCGCCGTCAAGAAGCTTGCGTTCTGCAAGTTGAATGGCGTCTTGTTTTGCTAACCAAAAGCACAAAATCACTCTCATTGACCTTTTCCTGAACTGTACCCAGCTGGTTGAATCATTCCTGATCCTATTCGAACAGCTCTTAAACCAATAATAATAAAAATAAAAGGTCTTAAGACATATGTTTTTTTTTTTCTTTACAAGCACCTGACTAACTAAATCCTAGCACTTACTTTTTCTATTCTATTCCATTCTATATATATATAAAAAACTAGCTACGTGTACTCTGCTAGACTAACTGAGACATGTCAAGGCATTTGTATAGAAGAAATTGTGGCCTAGTGGTTAGAAAGTTTGATTCCTAGCCCTAGGGTTGTGGGTTCGAGTCTTGGGCTGGCAATACCATGACTGTGGTGTCCTTGACCAAGGCACCGAACCCCGAACTGTTTCCCGGGCGCCGCAGCATAAATGGCTGCCCACTGCTCCAGGTGTGTGCTCACTGCTGTATGTGGGTTTGGGAACTTTGGATGGGTTAAATGCAGAGCACGAATTCTGAGTATGGGTCACCATACTTGGGTGTATGTCACGTCACTATTAATGTTGTTGTTATCTTGTTGGTCTGACTGCTTCTATTGTTCTCATTTCAAAATCGCTTTGGATAAAATTATCTGCAAAAGGAATAAATGTAAAAGTAATGATTCATAATGTATGAATATTTGTCACACTATACTGAAAAACAATCAAAGTGTGATGTTTGGCCAAACCCTGCAGCCCTACAAACAAACACAGAAAACCTGGAGCTCTTAAAAAGGGACATTTTTAATCCCATTCAAAAAATTATCAGAAATGTGTCAATTTGATTTTCCTGTAAATCGTTTAGCACTACTAAAATTTTCCATCATGGTCCCAAATATCTCTGAAAATCTGCGCCATCAGTCAATGTGAGCCTGATTCTGCAGAGTCGCTGCTGACAATGAAGTGTCATTTAAAACAACATAAAAAGAGAAACAAACCTGGAGGAACAAAATCTTCATCATCATCATCCCCATTATTCTCCTCCTCCTCTTCCTCATCAGTGTGTTGTTGTTGTTTCTCTGCGGTGGTTTCTTCTCCTCTGCTCTCGATCAGGTTCCTGCAGTCCACCAGTTTGACGGAGCACATCTTCAGCGGCGTCTGCAGCATCTGCTGTTCTCCAGCGTTACAGTCAGAGGTTTGATCAGTGGATTCATGATCCTGAGCGTCAGTATAACAGAGTAAAGTGAGGCTGAGCTCTGAGTCCTGTGTGTCTCTGGATCTCTGATCTCTGACGCTCCAGACTGAATCCTGAGCTTCCGTCCCATCAGTCTCACGCACCCAAACCTGCTCCACATCCTGACAAACACAATCAGTAATATATCTAGTGAGAGTATGATTAACAATAAGACATTGATTCACACAACAATCAGTCCATATTAGCAGCTAAAGATGAAATGAAGATCTGTTCAAACCTCTCTGTTCAGTTTGTCTCCTCTTTCTCTCAGCTTTGCCTCCAGTGAAGCCACCTCTTTCTTCAGCTGACAGATTTCTGTGATGAAATCCTCAATATCCAGCATGGACAGATCAGTTCCTACTGATTTACAGCAGACCACATCCACCTGCGCTTTCATGATCAAAATCTGAACACAAACACTTCATGGTTACTGGAAGACACATTGATAATGGACTGAAAAAAAACTAATTCACATATAATTAGATGTTTCTTCAGATTCTGACTAACCTTTCTTTATACTAATACAATTTATTAAAATGAACTGCCTTCATGGCAAGTTAATAAAGTTACTAGTAATTATTAGTTCAAAGAATATTTACAATACCTTGTTTATAGTTTTCTACTGAATGTCTGGGATAATGGTAAAACAGAAAAATCTAAAATAAAATCTAATCATTCAATAAAACGTTTTAAATACAAACCTTTTCATAACAAAATGTTTACATTTTACTATGAAAAATGTACCTTAGAGAGAAAAAAAGTGCTCAAGAAATCCTAACAATGTTACAAAGATGATTTATGCTTTCTATCAAATATTATACAATAATGCATAACATTAATCACATGTAAGAAACGTTTAGCTGCTGGATTTGAAGTATTAAAACATGATATTGAACTCGCTTCTCTGTAAAACATAAATCATCGTCCGACACACAGTAGCGAGATACAATAAAGCACACGGTCATAATCTCTTAAAGTACATTATGCAGTAAATTCACATAACTGACCTGAAATACGTTAATCACACAGCAGCAGAAAGAAAACTCTGTACTACTTCCGTCGTGAGTCTGCGCGAGACGCAGCAACATGTGACGCACTTCCGCCCCCTGCTGGACTGGAGCGATAGGCCTTCAGTTTGACGAAAATGAGCGCATTGACAGACAACGGATGCTTGTAGGAAAATGAGTGAAACAATCACAGATATAATGATTAGTTAACCCATTTTGTATTGCATAAAATACATACTTAAGCAAAATAGTGGATTTTATTGACACCGATTATGTGAGTTAAGGAAACTGCTGGTGTTATTTAGCCAAGCACTAATGACGTGACTCACATATGTCCGGGACATATTTCACCTAAAATGAACAACAAATGTAACAATAACAGTCCCTCTCTCAAGCCCCGCCTTATATCTGTTAATGACAGTTATCCTGATAGCAACTCTTCTAAGCTCTTCAAAAATACTGTACATCTGTTTAAAGCCTGTTTTAAAATATTATAAGTATAATATAGAGTAAAATATATGGTAATATATGGGGTAAATGTAATCATATGCAGTAATGTCACAAATACAAAATAATAATAATAATAATTTACATACAACCCTACTGAAAAAAATAAAAAAAGAAGCATATGCTGGTTAGGTATGTTTTGATGCTGGGATGCTGGTCCCTTTGCTGGTTTATGCTGGTCATGTGCATGTCATCCCAGCATAAAAAAATTAAAAAATAAAATTCAATAAGGAACAAGGACATTTTTGACACATTTCATGAGAATAGAGTCCTGGACCTTTGATGTCACTTTGCAGGCAAAAACCCGGAAGAGAGTTAGCATTTTAGCACTTCCAGTTCCATAAAGAGTCAATTGGTTTTTGAATGGGATTTTGGTTAAATCCCTAAAATAAGGTCCGTGATTCACACAGGTTCAACTTTCACGTTTTATTCTACAACATAAAACACACCAGTTACACCCCAGTTGTGATTTTTTTAACTGTTATGTTTCTTAAAAAACACGGTTGCCAACAAGTTGCTAAATGGGACTGTGGCTGCTGTCAGAAATGAAAGGTCATCAACTTTAACTTTCATTCTGGCTCCTCAGGGGACGTCTTTTCAACGTCAGCAAAGACATAAAAAGACATCCACTGGACGTAACTTTGCCCAGTGGGGAAGACCAGTCTGCACTGTTGCTTTTCCTGGAGAGAAGTGGGTTCTTCGCAGCCCTTCTTGACACCAGGCACCCTCCAAAAGTCTTGGCCTCACTTTGCATGCAGATCACATGCACTCACACCTGCCTTCACTTGGAAATTCATCATAATGCACAATGTACTGTTTAACTTACATTAACAAACATGTTTCTTGGATCCATTTTTTCTTTGCAGATGACATGACATGTTCAAAACAAAACACAACATCCTCAATGGTTTGCTCTTCAGTAGATCAGATGTTTGAGAGGTAAACAGGCTTACATTTCAAGACACTGTCTGTATTTGTGTCTTCATAGTGCTTTATTTGTTTTTATACATTTGTACTCTTGACACACAAAATGAATTGGTTTGAGCTGTTGACATCCCAAAAACCAACATAAGACTCATTTCTGTTCATGACACATGCAAAGCTGGAGGCCATGTGATCTGTTATTAGCTCTTAAGCTTTTCACTAGAACACATTCAAGACCAAAACCCATTGAGGACAAACAGCAATTACCCAAAAACATAGAATGAGAACAAACTATATTTTTCTACAGAATTTACAGTGAAACTGTCTAAACATCTAAACAGCACTGAAAATAACATTTCTGAAGCCGGAACTCTCTTCTTATTAAGTTTCTTTCTTTAAAGGGCTCATGACATGGACTTTTTATTATTTTGATTATGTTCCTTGAGGTTTACTTATAATGACACAACAAATAAATAAGTAAATAAATAAATGATATGTGAAAAAAATATTATTTTCAACCCTTATTCTGAACTTCTCTCAGAAACGTCTCACTTACGTTTGTAACCCTCTTTCCCCGAAGAGTGGACAGAGACATCATGTCAGTAATGACAGGCGAATTGGGGTCTCACTTTGAGAAACCAATCCAACTTAAGTGTAAAATAAATGAGCCAATGCACAGCTGCCACTGATCATAGTGCGAGTATGAATAGGCAGTGTGTGCAATGCATTGGCCTAGTTAGGTTATTGCTGAGGAGCCGAGCTGGTGACCAGGCCAAACAGCTGTGGTGACGTGCCCGGTCCCACCTTCATGTTACGAGGGTTACATACGTAACCGAGATGTTCCCTTGCAGTCAGTCACTTTTAACGCCATGTCGGTAATGACTGACGAATTGGGATCCCTACCAAAATGTCATGGATGCTGCCTCTTCTAGTGTCCTGTGCAAGTCTCCTGCGCCCCTTTTCTTCATAGGCTGGGGCTTGCAACCAGAGGTGGACAAAGTAAACCACTCCACTCCTTGAGTGAAAGTACAGACACTGATGGTCAAATATTACTCCATCGCAAGTGAACGTTGTTAAGACAGAATTTTTCTTAAGTACAAGTACAAAAATCCTTGCTTTTAAAAGCTCGTCCTTTGAACATGAACTGCATTACTGGTCAGATGCTCGCGAAGATGTGTTTCTGCATCAACATCTTGAACAGAAACCGATGAAGGGTCCGGTTATAATCTGTAATGCAATAAGTTACAGGAATAGATTCAAACTCTGGTCAGCTGCTCCTAAATCTTACATAACATTTTTCAGTGACATGAACAGAATGTTTGTTCCAAATTCTCTGGTATTTACTATGTACTTTGTTAAGTATTGCTACTCCTTTCAGAAAATTCCCATTTGAAAGTAACATTTACATAATGTTTGCAGAATGATAACATGGAAAGAAGTTCCCTTATTGTTCATAAAACCTATAGAGAAAGAGACATTTTGGAAATTCAGAGGACATATTTTGTTAGGGTTTGCTATCATAATATATTTGTCTGGCTCTACCGGACAATCTGAGTGCACGTTGTCAGGCTGTTTGAGAGGCAATCTACACTTTGAATTGAATATGATTAATTAATATAAATAAAACAGTTGTGGCCATTTTGTCCTTTGTTATAATTGATGGTGTATGACTTAGTGTGTAAATAACTTTTGGCTGCAGAATGGGTTATTTACCAGAATCTAATATTTAATTTGGTATCCCCCCCCTCTCTCTCTCTCTGTAAACATACATTACAGATAACATGATCATGTAGCTAGACATCTAGTGCTTACATTTACATGAAGATGCAGAGGAGGCGCCTGTCAATCTGACAGATATATAAAGAGTGTTTTTATCAAACAGAACAACACAAGAGGCACAACACAAATGGTCAGTTACTTTACAGAACATAAACTTGATCTTTCAGGAAATAGACATAACAGAAACATGATTGTTATTTTTGTCAAGGTAAAACAGATCTCTGCTGTGATCTGCTGTGGGAAAGATTGAGAAGATGGCAGTACGTTTATACTAACTCTACATTCCTAGAGATGTTTTCAAAATTTTTTTTTTATTTAATCTCTTTATCTTTCTGTCTCATATAGATGATGGTGTTTTTGGTGGCTCTTCTTCCGGCTGTACTGGGCAGTGACTGTAAATTCATGCCATTCGACTGTTCTGACATTTGTAACTCAGGACAAAAAATCAGTGGGATTTATCCCATCTATCCAGCGGGCGACGCTCCCCTCTGGGTTTACTGTGAGATGATCTCAGATGGGAAAGTTGAAGACAATGGAGGATGGACGGTATTAATGTGACTATAAATCATTAACACACATCAGAACATTCATTATGAATCAGAAACTTCTGTATAAACCCATCACAGGTGATTCAGAGGAGAATGGACGGCAGTGTGAACTTCTATCGGCCGTGGGATCAGTACAAGAGAGGATTTGGGAATGTGGAAAGTGAATACTGGCTGGGTAAGATCTCTCAGTGTGTGTGTGTGTTTGTGTGGATGTTCATGTCCCGTGTTTGGTTGAACGTGTTCTTCATGTGTGTGTGTGATCAGGGCTGGAGAACATGAACCAGCTGACACGCAACAGGAGGTACACGCTGAGAGTGGATCTGGAGGACTTTGAAGGAAATCAAGTTTTTGCGGTGTACTCCTCTTTCTCTGTGGGTCCTGAAGCTGATGGGTATCGACTGCATGTTTCAGGATTCATAGATGGCGGAGCAGGTAGGTGTTACAGTTTTGCTCTGTTTTGGTCCTTCTTGCTGATCTTTGTCTGCTGCCATCTCTGTTGCCTGCTTTGTTTGGTTCAACCTGTGACTGTTATTAAAGACTATTTTGGATCTTTACCTTTTTCAACATCATTGTCTTTAAAAGCATTATTGAGACAGAAAAAATGAAATTGGAGATTGCCTGAATAAATATGGCCCCAATGTGAAATCATTACAACCCCAACTGGGCCACAATCTTTATTTGACAAAGAAGAAGAAACTTGGATGTGTATGTGAAGAAGTTCATTGGTGCCAGCTACCTCGTCATCTGAAATAACATTACCCTCATGGAGGGGTTCAGGGTCTGGTCTGGCAGCAAGATCTGGTTTGTGACGCCCCAGGTAAAGTCCTACTGGATGCTGCTAAATACTTTCTTTGAGGAAAAGCCTGAGATTCTGGCTGACCAGATGTGTGAGCCTGCCACAACATCCCTGCCTGTGATAAACAACAGACAAACGAAATCCACAACATATGTACAAACGACAAGCTCATTCTGAAATCTGAATAAAGATTTATGCTTTTTATTCACATACCTTCATTTGCCTTGCACAGTCAGTTTATGTAATTTCACATTATATCAGAATATTGCAGGTAGAAGTAAAAATTAATTTACATAAAAATACCATGCAATCTAATCCCGTGCGACTGATACGCTTTAAATCGGGTGATGTGGGTCAGTGTTTTGGCTGTCAGTCATTGTCTGTAGTTTAGAACGCAATGAGCATCCAGTTATTATATACATCAGTGGATAACCTGAAAATAAATAGCAGCTGAATATAGTACTTTGAGCTCTGTTGTTAATTTTAACCTCTGATATTACAGCACCTAATATTACATGCACCAAATTAGAGGGTTCCTTGTATAGTAGAATATCAGAGTTTTTTTTATTATTATTATTATTATTATTATTATTATTATTATTTTTAATCAGAAATAGATGTCATTCTAAATAATCAGAAATGTATTATTATGAATGGTCAATATGTCATGAATAAGTGAATAAGTCACAAGATCCCAATGTGCTGAGTGATGCTCTTCCTCTGCAGGTGAATCTTTGTTGTACCATGACGGAGAGAAGTTCTCCACCTTTGACAAGGACCAAGATTCCTATGAACATAACTGTGCCGGTCTGCATCTCGGCGCATTTTGGTACAAAAACTGTCACGGCACAAACCCCAACGGTGTGTATTTATGGGGAAAAACTCCAAATACAAACTTTTTTGCCATTGGAGATGTTTGGCAAAGTTGGAAGGGGCTTGATGTCGGTCTGAAATCTATCCGCATGAAGATCAAACGTGTGTTTTAGAAACATCAGTGTTTTCAGGAACCAATGTCTGATATTATTTTCATCATTTGATAGATGTGAAGGTTTAGCTTTTACTTTATCTTTGTTTTTGATCGTTTGATTTACTATTGTATAAATGTAGCAAACCTTCAAATAAATTTCAACTGCATTGAAAGGATTATGTCTATATGTACATTATGTCAGATGTGATCTCATCGGAAATCAATGATTTTATGAACAATAAATCATAACATAAGTGAAACAAATGCTTAAATAAAGTTGATAAATCATTAAATAAGTGAAGTAAATAAATTAAAAATGTATCATTAAAAAATTGAAATACATTAGATAAATCAATGTTCTTGCCACACTGCTGCAAGTGGCTTTTAAAGGTACGGTCACATTTACAGTTGCTCAGAAAATTTTTGCGGCTAAAATCCAGTAATTTAAATAAGAATCTGTGTGAATTATCCACACTGACAGAAATCTGCAGGGTTTGAAAGCTACTTCTATGGAAGTCTATTTCCGCCTTAGATAAACATCTACAAAAGCACTTATTGAGAATGAACAGAGAGTTGTGATGTTTGATTGTTTCATTTCACACGCTAGCATCAAGCTGCTTAGTATCTGCTTTAGTTGGACTCTTAACCCTTGACTTTTTAGACATTATATTTTTTGGGCTGCTGTAACTGTGTTTGTAAAGCACATTTGTTAAAGCAAGAAATACCAAAAAGAAACCGCAACCAGGTGATATCGGGTTGTTATTGATAACACAATCACCACCCAGATTCAATATGCAGTTTTTGTGGGGAGCTACTTATCTAACGTTTTTTTAATTATAAAAGGTATTTAATGATGCAACATATGCCAGCAGTTTAATAATTTATGTAAAAGCATAACAAGTCACAAGCATTTTGAACTACAGTGTCATTTAAAAACAGAGAAACATAAAAAAATCAGTGTATGAATTTCAACAATGGTGACAATTAAAAGCTTCATGCTGCAGTGCATGCTGGGTACCTAGTCTCTGTACAGTGAGTGCACTTTGACCTCACATTAGTATGAGCACACATTGAGTGCAGTGTGAGGTTACACTTTTAGCTCACAGTGACCTCACATTGTGACCTCATCACGAGTATCCTGGGAGCTCATGGTGACATCACTGTGAGAGCAAAGTGTTGACAGGGAGGTAAGCGATTCGTCTAGGCATCGTAAAATCAAAATGTTAAAAATGCTAAAAAAAAAAAAAACACCCGAAGGGGATCTTGCTCTATCAACTTTCTCTCTGTGTGGGTGTGCATCCATGTTCATGATTGGCTGGTAGGTGTTATGTAACTCTGTATAATTCTGAGACAGATATGACCTGGACAGATAACTTCCCCAGCCTTGTCTATTAACTCTTTCCCTTCCACTGATGAGTTATAACGAGTTTTCACTGTTATACACTCAGGGGCACTATTACACATCTTCTGAACGAGTACAAGACCTCCTGAACAAAAACACACGTGAAAAGGATGGTAAACATTAATCTCTTATGTAAACAGATGCATATGAAAAATAATGTGATTATCAGCAATAGACAGCATAAATGAAAACAGCATAATGTTACAAAGTACAATGTTGATCCAGGAAGTGGTATATATATATATCTGTGCTAGCTTTGGAGGTGTTGATGGAAGCGATTTACAGGATTTATGCTTTGATATTCATACTGAATATTATCCAGATGTAGTTTTTGATAAAAATTAGATTTTTTTCAACTTTTTGCTCAAAATTATCGATTATTTAGGGAACCTATATTCTAGTGTTGATAAAAAATAAAAATAAAAAAAGAATTTTTTTGTTTAAATCTGTGATCATTATTTTAGTGTGTTGCATACAGAAAAATATACTGAAGACCATCAAATTTGACTGAAAATCATCAAAATCGCTGGCGGTGGCTGCAAACCACAGCATTTTTTTTAAATTTTTTTAATGCTGACGGGGAAAGAGTTAATTGTTTAAATAGTGGGACAAGCTATCCCTTACTTCTCAGCGTGAGAAATACAAGGTGTGGCCTGAGAGCGTGTGAACTCGACATGCGTGTGCCTCACTGTGGACACGTAAGACTTGAGAGCCATGCTAACACACGTGTGCAACTCTGTTGCTGCACCGGAAAAACTGAACAAGGTTATCTTTCCCTCAAAAAACACACTTTTTTTGTGACGTTGTTGATTTTGTAATATAGAAACAAGATGACAAATCAAAGTCCAGGGGCCTATTTCAGAAAGAAGGTTAAATGAAAACTCTGACTATGTTAACCCTGAAAAGAGGGAAACTTCAGGAAAGTGCTGCTCACGTGGCCAGTCACATGATTGTTTGTATTCTTATTATTCCAAGCATATTTTATAATATATAATCATATTTATTATTTGATTATTTAAATCTCCTGTTTAAAAATAGGAACAAAGGTGGGCTATAGTGGTATATAATTAAACGCGATATAAATCTGTTTATAATATTACACATCTTAAAGGGGGGGGGGGGTGAAATGCTATTTCATGCATACTGAGATTTTTACACTGTTAAAGAGTTGGATTCCCCTGCTAAACATGGACAAAGTTTCAAAAATTAAGTTGTACGTTTGAAGGAGTATTTCTGTTCCAAAAATACTCCTTCCGGTTTGTCACAAGTTTCGGAAAGTTTTTTTTTTCGAGTATGGCTCTGTGTGACGTTAGATGGAGCGGAATTTCCTTATATGTGTCCTGAGCACTTCTGCCGGAAGAGCGCGCTCCTGTATAGCAGAGCACTGAGAGCACAACAGACTTCACTGATCAGAGCGAGAGCGTCGCGAAATGTCCCAAAAGAAGTGTATTTTTAGTTGCCAGGGCAAGACAACCCTGCACAGATTACCAAAAAAAAAAACAGCATTAAGGGACCAGTGGATGGAGTTTATTTTTACAGAGCATCAACGGAGTTGTGCAAGTGTTTTTGTTTGTTCCCTGCATTTCGAAGATGCTTGTTTTACAAACAAGGTCCAGTTTGACGCCGGATTTGCGTATCGTTTATTTCTTAAGGATGATGCAATCCCAATGAAAAAGGGCCACGATCGTGTGTTGGAACCGCAGGCGGTGAGTAAAACTGCTTCAAATTTCTCTGCCTCCTTGTTAGTGCGTCCCCTCCCATGCCGGTAACCTGGGTTCGATCCCCGCTCGGAGCAAGTCGTTGCTGCTGCTGCTCTCGTTCAGTTTCAGCCTCTGGATCTGATTCTGGATCATAAATATACGGCTGAATCTGACTGTTAGCTATGGTTTGTTTTGGATGATGGTTTTTTCCTCACGGTAATGTCACAGCTTCCAAACGCTCTCAACACAAAAGCCTACTCGCGCTCGTGATTCTTTAGCTCCGCCCACACGTCACGCCTCCAGACACTCGTGTTTTTCCGGGAAAAATCGGTACAGACTATCTTTCTCTTTTAAATATAATAAAACTAAAGACTTTTTGGAGTTATGAAGGATGCAGTACCACTCTATAGGTACTCAAGATTAACAGGATATTGAGTGAAAACGAGCATTTCACCCCCACTTTAAAATGTTATTGCATACCTGCTGCTGCCACAATAAAGACCCACTTCGAGTGTTTTTCTTCTCTTTCTGCTCCCAGTCGCTTTGGTGGAGCAATTATGAAATATTGTTCTTTTAAATACTTTCCAGCATTTCAGAAATAAATATGTATGAAAATTACAGTTATTAAAAAAGGGGTTAAACACTGAATTTTGAATCAATTTCTTCTTGTAAACTCAGGGATGTGGATTCGGGCAGCAATTAAATCACCACTCGACCTCTGTGTTTGTCTAAAAACAGTAGTATTTCTGACGGGGATCTTTACGAGGGTGGTGAGAGAAAAGCACCAAGATCCTGGATTCGGACGGCATTAAAAGCACCAACTGTAAATGGTGAAAATCACTTACATCCCCCTGAGAAACAATTACAATCTGAATAAGGCTATTCACAGTGACTTTTTGTGAATGCTTCATCCTGCATTCATCAAGGGAAAAAAAGTGAAATCATTCTGATGCACTGTGTAATATAAAGCAGCATAATGGACTGTTTTTTAAGATTTAATAGCTGAAGTGTATGACTCCTGAAATCTCAAGGTAGCTTCTCTGCTAGATGGCTGGAGCAGTGTAATTTGCTGCTCTCTGCTGTAGTTCAGCTGTCACTACAACAGTTTTCTAATCACAGCCCTAATATGCCATGCAATGAGATATTGCTACCATACTCTCAATAACTACAACTGTGTCACCTAGATATCAGAGTGGGCGGATAGCTGGTCAATGTATTTTACTATGGCACAGTAATATAATTTTTCTCCCCTGATCATTTGGAATGAGAATAAAAAGATTAAAAAAAAACCTTGCAAGTTTAAAAATCCATTCAATATATATTATTTCCTGTATATTACTGATGAACTGATCAAAAAGTAGGCTACTGTTCACGTGTTTTACTGCTATATAGTATAGTAATATAGAAATAATTTAGTACTGTCTCCTGTTTTATTTTTGGCTTCCTAGTTTCTGATCATTTAGAATGAAGATAAACACACACACACAAACACACACACACACACACACACACACACACACACACACGCACAAAACATGCAAATAAGTTCAAACATAAATTCAATATCTAATATTTCCTAAATATTATGAAATCGGAGATGACCGCCCCTGGTGATGTCATAATATGCAAATTAGATGAGTATATTTAGACCCCACATAAACTTTTGGTCATGCCCAACATTTGTCTAACTGACAGTAGATCTCTATCTTTAAGCCCTTTCAAGCCACAAGCTTTTGAAATCTTGATGTCAAAATACAGCATTTTTTTTCCAAAAGGCCCTGGCGCCTAAAGGGTTAATGTTTAATTAATCAGTCTGTACAGTCCCTCCCAACATCATAATCTGGAGTAGACTGATTGTTGTGTGTACAGAATGACGAGTCACTCCTGAAATGATGACTTAACAATAGTAACATTCTGAACTGAATGATAAAACTATTCAAATCACAGACACTTATGACCAGGAATACTGAAATATTGTGACCCCAGCTTGATGGAGTGGAGCTCTCTTCAAAAGCACATAATCAACAATGAATAAATGTTTAGATCAAATTAATCAGATCTGAGCTAATCGTTGTCTGATTTTCTACTTTATTCATTTAACCTGCTTCGCCGGATGACTTATATTACCACATAAAACCAGTGAATGTTTATCTATTATACATGGGAAAAAGAAACCATGTCTTGTGCAGTGCAAACTACACAGCAAAAAATACAGAGTGAAATTAACTCTGCTCAGAGTAAATGTGAGACCACACTCAAGAGTGTGAAAGTGTTAAAATAGGAGTGTTAAATTAACACTGAATCTGAGTTAAAGTTAATGAGATAAATAAGTGATTCATTGAGGGATGATTGACCATTATTGACGAGAATCAACAAAGATGAAAATCACTATTTTTATGTCACCATTATAGTGGTCAGTGTTTTGTTCAGTTGGGCTCTTGAGCCTTACATTTTTAAACTCAGATTTGGTTTGGCTGTTACAACTGAATTGTAACAAATAGATGAGAGAAAATCAAAACATTGGCATTTGATCTGAATCACCAAACTCAATTAAAGCCTAAACAGATTTGATTGACCTCATTGATTATAACAACCCTGTGATTGTATGGTAACTAGTGGTGGCAAAATGAGGCTTCCTAAACCACTGAGACCTCGCAGCCCATTGCTTCACCAAAAGGTTCATTACTCGAGGCTTCATTCATTATTGCTCACTAGTGACACCTAGCTACTGTGCAAAGAAATAGCAGACCAATAAAGAAATACTGAATCAATGACCTGAGCAGACATTTGTCCATTGCCTGGGTATCAAATAAAATATGTTTCTCTGTCTGTCTGAATTTACTTGTGCAGAGACAACTGTCACACACAGTTCATTCATTATTCATAAATTGTTCGGATAGTGACAGTAGGAACAACAAAAGTGAGACTGTGTTGAGTGTAGTTCTTATGGTGGAGGGAGTGTAATAACGCAAATTACAACAGAAAAGTGTGGGGTGGGAAAGGTTAAGAATTGTTTCTGGTGTGTTTTGTGCATTAAACTGTTACTAGTTTTAGTGCAGTGTTGTGCTTATGGGACTATGGATTTAGAGGAACAAACTGCAACACTGCAGTTTGGGGTGGGTGAGGGAAGGATCACACATTCTTTTTATTGAGGAACAGAATTTTTCGACGATTTAGACGAATCATCCTTTTGGACATAACCTCTCCAGCCTTGGAAAAGATCCTTTCGCATGGAACAGAGGAACTCAGGGCCAGCTGTTATAAATGAGGATACAGATGTTTATGTTGAGCCCAATATACTAGTGGATCCTCAGATCTTGTGAGATTCACTTTGGATAAATATTGATTTGATTTGATTGATAAAGATTGTTAGTAGTCTGTGCATGCTCGTGCAGTGCTCGATGATGCCTGAGCATGGAGGAGGTGTTATTGTTGTATGTCAGCTCCTTTAGGCACAGCAAACATTTCACCTAGAAACATAAACGAATAGACATGAAATATAATACAGCCTTATAGTGAGCAGAGGTGGAGAGTCCAGGGGTCAGAAAGTAAAAGTCCTGCCATATGTTTATTCCACCCATGAACCCAGCAGCTGATTTCACCAGAGGAGGAATCAAGTCATTCCTTTCAAGTCACAAACAAGTCTCAAGTTAAATCCCAATTCCTCAAAGAGTTAAAGTCAATGAGATAATTAAGTGACTAATTAAATGATAATTCTGCATTAGTGATGAACACCGAGCATGCAACATTTTGTTGATTGTCACCACTGTTGAGAGTCATATGCTGGTTCTTGATGTCTGTGTGTGTCTACAGAGTATAGTTTTTCAAATTTTGTATGCACTTAGTAGATTTAAAATTCACTTACTTTAATTTTTTTTCATAGTGTAGTTTTACTGGGTTGATTATGCTAAACTTAGAGCTAATGTCAATTTGATTGTAATCTGACCACCTATCACATACAGATTAATTTCTTCTCTCTACTTTACAGCCCCTCATGCAATGCTACATAAAGAGATCTAACATGACAGACAAGGGTCAAGAGCCCCACTAAAGCACACGCTGATCTCCATTATGGTTGCATCACTTTAACCAATAAAACATCAACATCTGATCCTCTGTAATTCTCAAGAACAGCAGGTGTTCATCATTAATGCACAATCATCATTTAATTAGTCACTTAATTATCTCATTAACTTTAACCCTTTGAGGACTTGGGATATGACTTGAAGACTTGCTTGTGAATTGAAAGTCCCAACTCTGGTAAAAGCTGAATGTCAGTCAACAATCCAAAGAAGACTATCTCGTCCAAATCAACATGAGATAAAAGCAGAAAAAGCATAAGATCATCTGTCACTACAAGGTTTGATTCAGCAATGCATACATGTTTGTTGCAAAAACAAAATTGCAATTGTTTTGAATCAAATTGCTTTGAAATAGTAAAAGGGTCAAGAGACTACCTAAAGCAAACCCTGACCACAATTATGGTGACATAGTGTTTTTTTTTTTTTTTTTCAGTTGAAGGCTGTGGCTAAATTCAGTTGTAGTTCTTGTGTTTCTCTTTACTTCAGTGATGTTGATTGTTAACAGCAGAAGTTCATCATTAATGCACAATCATCATTTAATTAGTCACTTAATTATCTCATTAACGTTAACCCTTTGAGGACTTGGATATGACTTGAAGACTTGCTTGTGACTTGAAAGTCCCACCTCTGCTGTCTATTAAATGCCACTCCAATTATAAGCAGGTGATGGAGATTTTAGCGGTGATCACGGAAGCAGCTTTACTGATTAGATGCGCATGATCATATCGTTAGATATATCGCCCAGCCCTAGTCTCACATGTACTCCCAGCAGAGTTACTTTCACTCAGATTTCTTTGCAGATGGAAGAAAACTTTCTTGAATATTGTTAATTAATAATAATTTATAACAAATTATGTGTTTTGGTAAACACTATTACAGGAACCTAAAACTTACTAAGCCAAGAGTCAAACTACCCAACTAAAGCAAACACTGATCACAGTAATGGTGATCAAACATTTTCAAATAAAACATTAACATTTAAACCTCTGTTAATTCTCAAAAATAATAATAAATAAATAGTTTGTGAGAGTGATTGAACTCTATACATTCAGTGAAAGTGTTCTTTGATAATTTAAATGTTATTTGCTCTCTTTCTGTAGCCGATTTTATATGTCACAGTAACTTTCAATGTTTCAACATTTAATATAAAGTCAGTCGTATTAAAATATGTTATGTCATGAGGCTCATATCTGTTACTTAAGTAAACAGACAGGTTTTTATGCATAGTTAACAGATTACATTATGAGGCTACATTGACCATTGCATATTATCGTTATTAAAATAGTCTATGAAGGTGAGAATCGAGATATTTCATGATACAGTTTATGCATCTGGGAACTGGGAATGTTTCTAATAATAAAAAAATAAAATAATAATGCTTAATAATTATTTGCCAATATGATGTTGTGGCTGCTGTGTGTCACATGATCAACATAGATCAACATGTTGGAGTGATTTCTGAAGGATTATGTGACACTGAAGACTGGAATAAAGGCTGATGAAATATACATATACACACATATATTTTATCTATATATCGAAATAAAAATAGAGCATTGATATTCAGTATATGACCCAAAGAAATGAACTACGTGAGCAGTTTTTTTAATCCGATACTTTTTTTTACTGTTACTCATGTAACTATTCAGACTAGAACTTATTTTAACACAGTTTTCGGGTACTCTGCCCATCTCTGTAGTTACAATAATCAAATAAAAACTAACATTAAAAAGAGTCATACTGAATAACTATTGATCACCATAATGGTGAAGTCAAACCAAACTATTATTTTCAATAAACCATCAACAGGTATGTTAATCTCAATAGGAACTTTTTTTAATTTATGACAGAAATAAAGTCAACCTTGTTTATAAGTGAAGCGGGTAATGCTGTCATCTAACAAAAGTTGGGTTTTCACTTTCAACCAACATTTGACTTTTGAGCTATGTCAGTACACATCTAGTGTGATGGGAAGCTTTATCAGAATGTTAGAGAATAATGTTTTAACAATGTTATCAATATACATTTTTAGAATGTTTTTAGAGAATGTTATCCTAACTTATAGCAGAACATTTTGGGAACTAAAATAAAACTTGCTGTTGAAAAATTCCCAGAACATGAAAAACTCCTAGGTTGGTCAGCTGTTAATCTCGTCAAACAGCACCTGTTCTTCACTCGTGTAACTCAACCTGTTTCCCTGTCAACCCTTACTTCATGTAAACCACAGAAGTTTTTTTTTTTCTGAACATAAACACACCTTACAGTTGAACCTGCTAAGGGGCATTGGTGTGTTTTACGTTTTAATATACTTTTACCAAGATATACCTGAAAAATCAAA
Source organism: Carassius auratus (assembly GCF_003368295.1). Classification (NCBI taxonomy): domain Eukaryota; kingdom Metazoa; phylum Chordata; class Actinopteri; order Cypriniformes; family Cyprinidae; genus Carassius; species Carassius auratus. The sequence continues at coordinate 8,603 of NW_020528951.1, read as the reverse complement.
GTCACGACACTAAGAAACACATGACAAAAGACAAGATTTAAAACATGACAAAATACCACAGCTATTCATCCTTCAAACCTGTTGTGTACTGTACATGTACAGCTTTATGAGATATATTTGAATCAAAAATTATTTGTGTGGTGTAATTTCTCAAAATAACTTTACCACAGAAGAAAGGAAGTCATACAGTTGAGCTGCTGGAGCTGTGAAATCTCTAAGCAGATAGACAGACTTTCAGTGCTTCACCCGAGTTTTCTAACAACCCACAAGAATAAAAATAAAAGAGAAGATGCCTCAATCTGAACAAACCAGAACAACTCTCTCTGATTACAGGAAAAGTCTCCAGGATCTAAAAAAGTCCTATGAAGCAAGTGAAGGTAAGGGAAGACAGATGTGTTGTGTGCCAACACAAATCAGCTGTTCATCTCATCAAACAGCACTATCTGTTCTTCACTCGTGTAACTGAACCTGTTTCCCAGTCAACATTTACTTCCTGTAAACCACAGAAGGTTTTGTTTATGTGAGCATCAACACACCTTTCCACACCTTACAGTTGAACCTGCTAAACAGTGCAGTTTTATTTTTAGGGGCGTTGATATGTTTTATGTTTTTATATTATAGATACCTGTTACTTTTACTAACAAGACATACCTGAAAATTCAGACAAAGTCATGACACGCACTAAGAAACACCTGACAAAAGAAAAGATTTCAAACGTGACAAATACCCCAGCTGTTCACCCATCAAACCTGTTGTGTACTGTACATGTACAGCTTTATGAGACACATTTGGATCTAAAATTAATTGTGAGGGGAAATTTCTCAAAATAACTTTACCAAAGAAAAAAGGAAGACAAGCTAACATTATTTTTTACCTAATATGTGTTCCCTGGGAATTGAACCAACAACCATTTGCACTGAGATCCCAATGCTCTATCACTGAGCAACAGGAACACCCTAATACCTTCATCTAAACAATGAAACCATGCTGGTCTGAGACACACCCTCATAATGACAAAACTTTCCTGAACGTGTATTCCTGTAAAGAAGTTGAGCTGCTGGAGCTGTGAAATCTCTAAGCAGATAGACAGACCTTTATTGCTTCCCCAGAGTTTTCTAACTACACACAATAATAAAATAAAAGAGAAGATGTCTCTATCTGAACAAGCCAGAAAAACTATCTCCGATTACAGGAAAAGTCTCCAGGATCTAAAAAAGTCCTATGAAGCAAGTGAAGGTAAGGGAAGACAGATGTGTTTTGTGTGTGGATGTAAACGTAAGGTTTAAAGGCTACAATGAATTTGATTACTTAAAAATGAAGCAACACGTTATATCCAGTCTTTTAACTCCAGTCTTTTAATATATATATATATATATATATATATATATATATATATATATATATATATTATATATATATATATATATATATATATCATACTGAGGATTTAAAATGTCATTCCTTTCCAGAGCCTGAGAAACAACAGTTATGGGAGATTATCAAGGATGAATTGCAGGACGTCCTGAAGAAATACTCTTTAAACTTCTCAAAAGAACAAATGAAGGTAAAAAAAAATGATGATGATGGTATCATATTAAATCTTACTTCCATGCAGAAACATACAAGTCTATAGTTATGTTGTCAACAGTAGTCATTTAGTAGATAATTATTTGTTATCTTTAAACTGAAATGCCAAGTCATCACATGATGTCAGTGTGAGGAGCAGATTTAGTGATTTGGGGGCCCCAGGAAAAATCTAGGAATGCAGAATTTTTCCTCTGCATTTTTATATATATATGAAATACCCCACAGATAATTTTTAAAAAGCCTATTTTGAGTGAAAGCAGAAACAGAACAAAGCTCTGTTACATGTATTTTTCTATTTGACAGTAAATGCCCTGAGAATTGGACATTACAGGATATTGCGCCATGTTTCAAGTTCGAAGGAAGTGGAAATGTTCAATTCAAAGGGCATTAATATGTGTAAGATGCAAATTTAAATTGTGTTTATTTACAGAGGAAGGCTACATTATGTCACACTTCACACTTCTATTATTAGTTTCATCTGTGTGTAAAACGCTGCAGGCAGTGGTCTCATGTACTATGAAAAATAAAGTTTAATAAACACAATACACATATGGTAACCCATACTCAGAATTGATGCTCTGCATTTAACCCAGCCAAGTGCACACACACAGCAGGTTATAATTTTCTCTTTGATAATTTCAATAAAGTCATTACCGCTAAGCTCTTGGGAAATGTCTGCCCCTGTTGATGTTTTATGTGTTATTAATTTAGCTAGTGCACTGAATAAATACCTGTGGTTTTGTTTGATTTCTTCTAAAAGAGGCAACAAGTAAGTAGACCTAGAAGTTTTAAGAGTTATTGTATAAGTAGAAGTACTTTCCCTCCATGCTATATGAAACACCTCTAGTTTCTAGTTTTGATGCACTCTCTTTAGGGGGCGAGTGTGCTTGTTATGCTATGATGTCAGACTGTATTCCTTAATCTTATTTAAGCGTAAAGGAGTAACTGTATCTAAAGTGCTAGAAAAGAGTGCATAGTTTCTGTTATATCCTGTTTTTTCTGAGCTATTGGATATGCTTTGAGAAATTGAGATGAGTCAGCATTCAGTATCAGTGTGCTTTACAAACTCCATCCCAGGCTTGGCGTTTTACTTGGCAGCAAATATATTGGTCAACATCTCAAAACAACATCTTTAGGTCTTCTATGTAACTATTATCTTATCCCAGTTGGTTAAATTATATTTAGTTAGCAAACAGATGCTTTTTGTCTTGTAGATCTTCAATGACCCCATTCATGGACACATGGAGCTGCACCCCCTGCTGGTGAAGATCATTGACACTCCTCAGTTTCAGAGACTCAGACACATCAAACAGCTGGGAGGGATATACCTGGTCTATCCTGGCGCTTCTCATAATCGCTTTGAACACTCTCTTGGGTGAGATATTATTATATTCAAAGGTTTATTAAATTCAGTTCAGGTGAGAACTGATCTGAACTGAGCCTTCAATACTGTGCAACTGTAGAAAGCTGGTTGTCAACATTCAGTGGGCGCTCTATATCTTTTGTTTCATTTATTGATTGACTATTTTGCAGATATTATTTTATTGCATAATCCCTCAGTCTGCTCAGTAAAAATTCTAGAATCAGTGAGCTTATATCTTGTGTGATTGTGTGTGTGTGTGTGTGTGTGTGTGTGTGTTAGTGTGGCATATTTAGCAGGTTGTCTGGTGAAGATCCTTCATGACAATCAGCCTGAGCTCAACATTACCAAACAGGATTTCCTGTGTGTTCAGATCGCTGGTCTGTGTCACGACTTGGGTGAGGAGCACTAATACTTATGGAAAATTATACAGCAAAAAAAAATAAAAAATAAAATAAAAAATCAGCAACCTTTATTAATCAGTCCTAATATCTTCATCTCATATTTGTGTTGATTTGAAACTTTTGTTTGAAGTGCTGTTGATATTTTTGTGTGTATTTATTTGTGTGGATTAAAGTTATTTAAAAAATAAATATGTCTTATAGGTTAAAATCTTAAGGAGGAATATAATATTTATAACATTTAATATAATAGACCCCCCCCCCCAGTAATATTTTCAATTCTACACAAAAATGCTGTTTATTATTATTATTATAATTATTTCTTATAAACCCTTTTTCCTTTTTTAGGTCATGGTCCAATTTCTCATTCATTTGAGAGGCGGGTTATTCCTGAAGCCAAAAAAATTAAAAAATCCAAACGTAAGTGCTTGTGAAAAAATAAATCTAATCAGAAGGATCAGTGAACATGCAAGTATCGTACTTGTGTCATTGCTATATTTGGACAGTATATATGTGATCAAACTGAACTTGAAATAGTTGATATGATTGAGAGTTCATTGTTTTTTCTTAGGCCTGCCTGATGACATTCCTGAAAATTGGGAGGTGAGAAATTTTAAGACTTCAACAACTGATTGAAAACAGTAAAAATTATATATACTGAATAATCAACAATTTCATAATCGCTTACATTCACTCTTCTTATCAACAGCATGAGCAGATGTCAGTCCAGATGTTTGATGACATTGTGAAACGTCTGAAGGCTGAGAACGAAGATGTGTTTGAAGAACATGGACTGGGTGATAAAGACGTCACCTTCATTAAAGAATTAATCAAAGGGGCAAAAAAATTAGAGGTACATATTGATGTGGTTAATTAAACCTAATCCACTCACAGTCCGTCGTGGAAAATGTTAAAGTGATTATTTTTCAGTGGAGATACGAGGGCAGAGATGAAGACAAATCCTTCCTGTATGAGATTGTGGCAAATAAACACAACGGCATCGATGTGGACAAATGGGACTATTTCGCACGGTAAATATTATTATCTCTGTTTATTTTTTCATCTGTCTAAAAATGTGTTAACATGTTTAACCTAATTTGATTATTTACATCCCATGCTTTTAAATGATGTGCTTTCTTGAGTATAAAGACAATGACAAGTCAATGAACTGAAGTATAAATTATCAGCTAAAACCTATTATTATTATTATTATTAGTAGTAGTAGTAGTAGTAGTAGTATTTTTTTTTACTTCCACAAAGGAGCTGAAACAAAACATATATTAATATTATTATGTTATATGTGACAACTTTAATTTAGCCGTGTCTTGTTCATTTGTTAGTGTGATAAAGTTATCCATCAACAAGCTGGTTTAAAGATCATCCTATTATTTATGACCCATGTTGAATATTTAATTTGACAGAGACTGTCATCACCTGGGCATTCGAAACAGTTTTGACCATCAGCGTCTGCTGAAGTTTGCTCGAGTCTGTAAAGTGAACAGGAGAAAACACATCTGCTTCAGAGACAAGGTGCCTGATACAGTTATCACACACACACAAATTATGTACAGTATTGGTAAATGAAACATTTACAAACATTATAAACATTACAGTGGCATTCATTCTAAACTATAATTAGGCTATTATAAGCTTCTCAACTAGTTTTAGTTCACTCGTGTGCAAATATCCAGGTAAAACAGCCTCTTCATGTGTGCACATGTCTGGAAAAACACCAATGTTATGCTGATGGACAGCCTAACAGTCAATAATTTAAAGTCACCCGTGGAACTTCTTCAATGTGTTTTTCCCATATTGAGATTTAATGTGAGCACTGCATTATGGGATCTCTGATACACTGATGTTTGTGTGTCTAACAGGAGGCTGATAATGTTTATGACATGTTTCGCACTCGATACACTCTCCATCGCCAGGCCTATCAGCACAAGATGGGCTACATCATTGACACCATGTGAGTTTCTCTGAGCATGAAGAGGATGTGGATATAAAACACACCTGCAGATACCAAACGGCACATCTGTGCTGCCACGATATTAAAATGCTGCATCACCAATTCTTCTTTTATGAAGATTATACAGATTCATCTTTTGTGGCTGTACTCTTTATGCATGTTAAAACAAACTCTAACTTTATGTTTTTCTCTCTGTTAGGTTTGCAGAAGCACTCATACTAGCTGATCGTGATCTTCAAGAAGGAAAACCTGAAGATATGCTAAAGATTTCTGAATCCATAAAAACAGCAGAGGACTACAGCAAACTCACAGGTCAGCTGAAAGACATGCTGAAGGTCAAATATATATTAGACACTACACAGCAAAAAAAATCTGAGAGAAATTAACTCTGCTGGGAGTACATGTGAGACCACACTCATTAGTGTTGAAATAGGAGTGTTAAAATAACACTGAAGCAGAGTTAAAGTTAATGAGATAATTAAGTGATTCATTGAGGGATGATTGACCATTATTGACGAGACCTGGGGCATATTCAAGTTCAAAATGGCGGGCGATGTTATGCTACGGTTTCCAGATAATGACTCTTCTGTTCTTCTGTCAGATGAGATCTTTGAGCAGATTTCATCCTCCACTTCTGATAATCTGAAGGAAGCTCGAGAAGTCTTGAACAAGATCATCAGAAGAAAACTGCCAAAGTTTGTTGGAGAAGCTCGACTGACTGAGAACAGCATGTCAAAGGTAACTGAAAAACACTGGTTTAGTGTTTGTCTGATATCACCAATATTAAAAAAAAACATGCCTTATCATTTATTTAAATAACTACAGATCAGACAATAGTCATAAAATCACAAGGAGTCAGTCCAAATGTCATTACAAACATGATCTTTTAAACTCTGAGTCACAAACACAAGCCAGTAACTACTGACTCTCTCAAATCAGGAAGAGCTGACAGATTCATGGAAGGCAGCTGTACACAAGTATGAACCTGCAGACCCGACTGTTTCTCTGAGCGCTGATGACTTCTCCGTTTATGTAAGTTATGTTATATTTCAGGGCGGATTTGCAAACCTAAACTAGATTGCAGGAGTTTAGATGCATGTTTTTTCACTGAAATAAGATGCTCAGCTGTTTACTGGATTCATCTTTTCCTCATAAACCATTTCATCTCTTCTTACTCAGGTGGTTGATCTGGATCACGGCATGAAGGACAAAAACCCCATTGAAAAGGTGTTTTTCTACAGCAAGAGGAAACCCAACGAAGCTTCTGCCATTAAAGATTATCAGGTATCCATCACATTTACACCATTATATTTCAAATCATTCTTTAGATATGAATGATTCTGAATGATTCTGAATGAATGAATGGTCTTGTTCTGTCAGCTCTCCAGTTTCCTGCCACTGAGGTTTAATGAAGAGCTGGTCAGAGTTTACTACAAAACCACTGATGGGAATAAAGATGAGCTGAAGAAGAAAGTGGAGGAGGCTGAGAAGTGCTTTCAGGATTGGTGTAAATCCAAATTCGGATGCCTTTAATGGTTTATAATATATAATATTTAAGATTGTGGCTGCACAATCAGTACAAGTGTCTGTAATTTCACTGGTTGTTTAATGAATAAACTATAGAGACAGTTTATATAAACCTTTTTTACATTATTGTTACTACACAAGACAAAGAAAAATGATAATGGAAAATAAATTACAGGAGTTGTATTGATAGTATGAAATTTGCAAATTAATTAAGCACACTTTTATTTTATGAGTAAAAGACTTGTCACTGTAAGGCATGAAGAGTGACCAGCAGAGGACGCTGTTCTCATAATCTGGGCTATTTATTTTTGGTAAAGGTTTCCCTGAGTCACTTTGCACCTGTGTTTATAACTCTCTGTCTGATATTAAATGATTGTAAATATTGAATCAATCATGGCAATAACCTTAAGCATCAGTTTCTGATGAAATCTTAGTTTAGTTTGCTTTGAATTTGTTGGTTTTAGGCAAATTATGTGTCTAGATGAATGCTGGAAGAAATGACTGGAGCTGCCTTTTATACAGACATTAACACATTTATATGTGAGATAAAAGTCATAATTATGACATAAAAAGTCAATATTATGACATACTAAATTGTAATTATAAAACTGAAATTGACATGGTGGAAATTATGCAAAAATATTGATATAAAAAGTTGAAATTGTGACATAAATCATAATTACAGTATGAGATAAAAGTTGAAATTATATCCCTGTATGCTAAAGTTGTGCCATAAAAAATAAATGAACATAAATATTATCATTTAAATTTATGTAATTCCCAATACGATCTCCTGTAGACTAAAAAGTCAGTCTGGTTAGTGTGAAGCTGGTGAAGCTGTTTGTGTTGTTTGATCCTCTTCTGCTGAGATCTTCAGATTTAATGTCTTTTATCTTCAGCTGAATTCATGTAAGACTGCGGCTGGAAGTCACTTGTAGTTCTTATGTATATATATATATATATATATATATATATATAGTTTGCCAAAAAGTAAAAATAGACCGGCAGACAGAGAAGCATGTAGTTCTATGAGGGTGAGTAAATGATGATTTTTCATTTTTGGGTGGACTATCTATTTAAGTAATACACTTTAGTACAGACATGACATACAAACATATATTGTTAAGCATGCATATAATCTGCTGTTGAATACAGATATAATGACCTGCTGGACTTCCTGGCTCAGCTCAGACAATACAAAAGCAGCTTTTCAAACTGAACTGAATACCATTTGCAAGCAGCTGTAATTATATGTATACTATTCGTTACTTTCACTTTCGTTTTCGTTTGTTAGCTCGACTCATGTGAAGGACACTCGCGCTCCCTCTAGCGGCGCAGAGCAGCAGCACACTCTCGTGTGAGACCGCATTTGGTTTGTTATGTTCAGATGTTCAGTAACTTAGTGGTCACGTGAGGAGTTTTTACACTTCTCTGTGTCAGAGATTATTTATACATATATAATACATACTTATTTCAGTGATGCAAATCACAATTTTTCATCAGCTGTTACTCCAGTTTCCAGAGTCATGGTTCTTCAAAAATAATTCTAATGCATTGATTAATTACCAGTGCTGGAAACAGTTTAATATTTTTTGGAACCTGTGATATTTTGTTTAGGATTGTCTAAAGAGAACATAATTGATAGTAGATCAACATGTTGGAGTGATTTCTGAAGGATTATGTGACACTGAAGACAGGAGTAAAGGCTGATGAAATAAAAATATTTACACACACATACATTTTAACAAACCCATTCTCA